>NW_027437186.1:37013385-37293385 GCF_033239565.1 Halichoeres trimaculatus | reverse complement strand
GGTTTATTTTTATTCCCCTGCAGTATCCTATTATTTCAGTTTTTGAAAATAACACAGCTGAGTTGTGAATTCTGTCCTGCTTCAAGGAGATGAAATGTTTGGGGCTGCATAGCATCGTGTTTCTACGTGGGAGACACTCGAGAGCCGTGCACCTGACTTAGCATGTTAGAACAAGCAAACCACGGGTATTTGACACATACCTGGTTAGCAGAAAGCTAACTCACGTCGCTCTTCATCCTGTGCTGCTCTTCAAGTTCCTGAAAGGGAGTGAAAGTGGAGCCAAGCTTCACCTTGGTTTAGGAAAAAACTTTATCTTTTGGAGTTTTGTTTCACTTTGGTTGTTTTTCTTCCTCCGTGCTAGATGAAATATCAAATTAATGTGTTTGTGGTTTGAAATGCATGCGAGTACTAAATGTTTTAAGACAGCGTGTTTATTGAGGGATTATTACTGGTTACTGTATCATAAAAGTATTAGTATAAGTGTTGTTATATTTTCCTAACAGTGGCTACACCATGTTATCTTAGCTAGCATAAGCTTAGCAAAGTTATATGAAAGCAGAAGTCTGTGTTCTAGGATCTGTTTAACTCAATAAAGTTGTTCAAATTTTGGCAAAAACAAGCTTTATAACTCATAAGATGAACCATGAGGAGTTTTTGTTTTGATTCTGATTTGGTAGTTTTTTTTCTAAGATGAGGACTACAATTCCCATGAGCACAGTACTAAGTGTATTAAGCCAAAACAAATAGACCGCAGATTATCTTTTTTAAAAGTTCACTTTGTTCAGGACAGCTTTCAGCAGGACGTAGAGTGACAGAGTGATGTGTTGATTTGTAGCAACTCATATTTCTGGACTGTGACGTAACAGCAACAAAACTTCGTAAACTTCCGATGTATTACCGTTAGTTTGCTTATAAATGTGAGCTGATGTACTGGTTCGACGTTAGACCTTCCATCCCTGGACATGAATTGTGCTGCCATGTGCCAACACACACATTTTAGTCACTTATTCATAAACACAACCTCCAAACTGGGCTCCTCCTCCTTGGCTCAGTGCCAGCTGCAGCCCACACCCACAGCCTCCAACCGAGACTACGTGAACACACTCATTAGCCCAGCAACCACCTGTAGCATCACGTTTCTATGTAGGAGAGAATCGAAAGCTGTGCACCTGACTTAGCATGTCAGAACAAGCAAACCACGGGTATTTGACAGATACCTGGTTAGCAGAAAGCTAACTCACGTCACTCTTTGTCCCAGGGGAGACAGGGAAAGGGAGTGAAAGTGGAGCCAAGCTTCACCCTCTTTCAGGAAAAAGCTTTATCTGTTTGGTGTTTTGTTTCACTTCCTCTGTGCTACATATGCTATCGTAGCTGCTCTGATTAGCTTCTTCCACTTACTTATCATCAACATGCAAAGTCACTTGTGCACTGTGCGCTATGATTGGCTGATGTAACCACACCCGGAAACATCCCGACACAACCAAACCATCAACATCCAGGCAGAGGAGGGGGTTTGAGGCAGACACAGACACTGACACACATGTAGAATGATCCCAGTAAAAGTTGACTTTTTATTATTTTTGGAAAATCCTACAGACTCTAGCTTTAAAATGGAAACAGAAGTGAAACTACACATTATTGTCCCGTAGCACCAGTTAATACACATCCAGGATCTCAGAGGAAGAGCATCCGTGTCTCTGTTTCTGCAGACGCGTCTGTACGTGCTAATGCTGTGCACTGACGCTCCACACAAACACGGCTGAGCGAGATAACTGCTGTAAAGGACAAGAGCTGCAGCCTGAGGCGGGGAGCCCCATCGATTCTCAACGCCTGTAGACAAACGCTCTTTCTTCCCGGAGTGTGAATGACACATTGTGAGCATCCTTTAAGACGGGACGTGCTGTACAGCGTCCCTCTTCTCTTTGTTACTTCTTGTCTGGTTCTTCTGTTACAGGCCGAGCGCCAACTGTGGTTTGGCCATCAGGCGGTTTGACTCCAGGGTCAGAAGCAGGGATGTGCAGATTCACAGGAAAGTTGTCGTGAGGTTTGGAGATAAATGCTCATTACTTTGACTTCAAGTTAAATTCATCCACAGTGTCTTCCTCGGCGTTTGAATCACATTTGAGAGCCAGGAATTGATTAGAAACCTGTTACATTTTAGGTGCAAAAGACAGCCAAGGTTAATTTACTGGATGAGGAGGCCTTTATAACCCTGCCTGTAGCGCGTCTTTTCATTGGCCTATTTTAAATCCCCCCTGAAAACAGGAGTTAATTAGGAACAGCAACAGAAAGGAAAATCCATGGCACGACACCAGCCTTCGTTTGAGACTGAAAAAGCACAAACGTGTCTGCATCCACACTCAATTACCTGCCGACATGTTTGTGAAGTGGCTGCATTGGACGGTGTGTTTGCACTAATTCATTTTACACGGGGCAATAATATGAAAAACGTAAACACAATAGGGGCTCTTTGTGAGGTTAAACCTGCCTCTAATTAACAAAGAGAGAATTTGAAACGGGAATTAGTTTATGAAAGGAGGCTTGTTAATGAAGTGTGTGAATAGAGACGGGGAAGAAAGCGTGAGGCCTCCCTCGGTGTGAGGAAGGTTAATGACTGAGAGGGGCCGATCAGGAGCGTGTCCCCTCGTTGGATCCCTTTTCTCCGTTTCACCAGAGATTTCTAAATCAAGCTTCTTAGCCAAGAATCCTGATCCCAGTAATCCACCTGCAGGTGAGAAACTTTGAGTTTCCTTCATAACCCGGCTCAAAGAGATCCTCACACCCAGCTCTCTGCCTGCCTCCAGCTCTGCATTCACACAAAGTAAAGTATGGGACAAAACCTCTTTATATAATGTTGACTTTCCGCTCACACGGCTTTGGCTGTGTTTGTAGTGCAACCTTTTCCTGGGGCTAGAAGCGGCCAGTCAGCAGTGCAGCTCCAAACACTACAGATGACAGCGAAAAGCAAGGGGCTCTCAGAACTGTGCTGAATCAAACATCCGAAGATGAATAATCGTAAACTCAATTAAAGCACTTGGCTCGTGCCCTGAAGCTGGAGTCCTCTTTGCAGCAGTCGCTGGTTCAACGCCCAGTCTCAGCCCTCCACACATTTCCTGTCTCCCTTTAGCTGTCCTTTCTATTTCAAACAAAGAGTCTGTTAGCTTAAGCAAATTTCAAACTAGAGCTAAAAGCCGTCTTTAGTTTAACTTTAGGCGCATGATGTCTGTGAAAGTTACGTTCCTCTGCATAAAACTTCAGGAGTTCAAACAGTGAGCTGAGTTGAAACAAATAGAAGCCATTTTTCCTCAGCTAACCTGGATTAAAGTCAATCAGGTGCCAAAAAATCTACTAAATCTTCACAATCAAGACAAAAAAGTTAATCAAATTCTAAAATACTTAAACCAGTAAATAATTATTGAAACAATAAGTTGAAGTATCTTTCTATTTTTGCAGAAATATTCAAGTTAAAAGAAAAGGTATTTCAAACATTGGCAAAATTGCAAAAGATTTAAAATTTTAAAAAAGCTGCAAAATGTTCCAAAAAAATTAAGATCTCCAAAATTTGCAGAAAAGATAAAAAAACAATAAATTTGCAAAAATATTCAAGTAAAAAAGGAATTTCAAAAATTGGAAAAATTGCAACAAATTTAAAATTTTAAAAATAGAAATACAAAATGTTCCCAAAAAAAAGAGATCTCAAAAATTTGCAAAATAGACAAAATAATTTTATACATTTGCAAAAATATTCAAATAAAAAAGAAATTACAAAAATTTGCAAGATTGCTACCAATTTTAATAAAAAATAAGCAAAATAAAAAATGTTCCAAAAAAAAAATCAGATCTAAAAAATTAAGAAAATTAAATAAAATAATTAATTTGCAAAAATATTCAACTAAAAAAGAAATTACAAAAATTTGAAAAATTGCAACAAGTTTAAAATTTAAAAAAAGCAAAATACAAAGTGTTCCAAAAAAAAAATCAGATCTCAAAAAAATTGAAAAAAAGATTGAAAAAAAATCTAATAAATCTGAAAAAGTATGCTTCAGTTTAGAAGTCAAAAAAAAAAAAAAAACAATTAAAATTTGCGATCATTTTAACATTTGTTTATACAAATTTAGACAAAATTTAAATTTTAAAACATTTCAGATGTCTCAATACTGATAGTGTTGCTCAAATTTTCATTTTTTCTTGTTTGCTAGTGTCTGGCCACATATCAATCAAGTATATCAAGCTGGCACGTTGTCAGTTAAATGAATCCATCCACACAGAATTAAAATCTGTATTTTCTTCCAGATGAGTCTTTTTGTAGATGTAGTTATCTTCCCAGGGCTGTAAAACTTGAGGTTAGCCACAGGTGCATGGAAAGTTGGTGGGCTGTTGATGTTGTAGGAGGTGAAGCAGAGCGGTGGCAGGCTTTATTGACAGATGGGATGAAGATTTAGTTCAACTAAATGTTAACACAGGATTTTACTTCTTTTATTTATTTCTGTGTAAGAGAAATAAAAATTTTCTATTTGGATAACATGTTTTTAAAGCTACAAGGAGCCAAAGAGCCGCAGGTTGCAGACTCTTGCTCCAGAATAAAGTCTGATCTGTTTTTACTCTAACTTCAGGAACTGGTTTGAGGGTCTGTCTGTGCTGTTCCTGCTTCAGGCTGCTTCAGGTCAAGAACAGAGGAGGCTTCTTACTCCACTGTCCTAATTAGTATTGAAAAACAGCTCCTCATTTATCGTAATCTGATCTCAAAGTGCTCCTAAAGGCTTCATTTCTAATGTTAGAAAACCAGATTTTTCTCCCTGACTTCACTCACTTTTTTTTATCTTTTATCTCAAAGTTTTATATAAGCAATGAGCAAAGGGGGTCAGATTTATTTAAAAAATATAAAAAAACATCTGTTGATTTCTTTCTTTTGGAATAAAATTTAGGAATTTTAGGAAAATCTCTCATTTTTGGCTTCAATCCCTGTGATATAAAATTATCTGTATGCTAGCTAGCCCCTGCAAATTTATCTGGATGATAATACAGCAGGATTCCCCGACAATCGCCTGCATTTATGGTGTTTTCGGTCTTTAATTTCATGCACAGTGGCGTTAAAGTGTCTTAACAAAAGTTAAATTTGCCTCTCTGAAACGTGCAGACACCCTGGATTGGACAGGAGGTGCTCTCAGCAGAGTCTGCAAACAGCCGTGTTTCTCTTAAGTTGTGGAGCTACTTTTATGAATGGAGCAGAAACATAACTGCTATTTATTTTTATCTTTGTGTCCCTGTGAGAGCACTGAACTGTCGTATAAAGCCAGTGTTACATGAGAGGGAGTGACGTGCTTTGTGTCAGCATCTCCATTCCTCATGTGATGCTGCTGAGTTAGCATGTTAGCATGTTTTAAACAGCATTTCCTGTCTGGATCCCACAAGTGAAATGTGTTGGTCACCCTTAAGTCAAACCCAAACATCTGTCCTCTGCTTTGACAAGCAGCCGAACACATCACCAAATCATTCATGGTGATATAATCAGATCCACATCGTGATGCAACAACGACGTGACACACTCTCATTTCATCAGTTCGTGTAGCGCGTTACATAAGAGCATAAACACAATAACACGCTCAGAAATATTGTTATTACTGAGGCTTATGATCAATAGCAGCTGCATAAATGAGTTACTTAATCGTACTTGTAGATTTGAAAACACCATGTCTGTCAAGATTAAGCACCGCATGAGGCAAACTGGAGTAATGATTCTGCTCCACAGTTATTTCTCTCTCCTCAGGCGTCTCAGAGACGACTGTAAAAGTCGAAAGACTCTGAGAAAACAAAGTCCAATCATGTAAACAATCTGTAAGACCTGAGGGATGTTTGAGTGGAGGCTGCTGGCCGTGTAAATGTTTAAATTCAGCGCATTAAAACAGGACTTTCTCTCCTTGAGCTTAAATAATGTAGATTTTCCTGCACGTCGTGCTGCCTTTACAGTGATGACTAATTATGCTCCTTATGTCACGCCGCGCTGTCTGCATGGCTGTACCGGCTGAAGGTGCTGCATCAGGACGAGCTGCAGTCTGGAGTCATTAAAGAACAGCTTGAATGCAGCCAATTATTTTAATGCATTGCAGAGCTTTTCAGGTTAGAGATGGGGATGGGATACCATACTGATTTTATTGATAAGGCACTTTTAAAAACAACCACAGCTGTAAACAAAGAACTGTACATGTAGATCAAATAAAAAGATGGAAACAGATCAGAAAAACGGACACATGTAAATTAAAAAAAAGCAAAAAAAAAAAAGGAATGAGAAAATGAAACTTAAGTCTCGCTGAGGTTAAAAGCCAAAGAATTAAAATGGGTTTTAGGACACTAACCCAAACAATGATGGATGAATGAATGAATTAAAAGCATGGATCACTGTTTTGACTTTTGCAAACTGCCCAAAGTGATAAAAACAAGATTTGACAACAGTTTTCATTTGGCTGTTGGACTTAAAATCACTGTCTAGTTTAAAACCACGATTGGTGATGACTGTTTTAAAATATACTGTCAGGGGTCCAAGAGCAACAGAGGTGGACTCACAGGAGGGACTTGGTCCAAACACCAAAACCTCTGTTTTCTTTTCATCTTCCAATGTGGCGTTGGTATCTGCTGTTAGCTCTGTTAGCCATGTCTGTGAATAGCATGATGCTACTCTGCCCTCTAGTATTCCCTCTGTTGCTGGGTTAGCACAGCTAGCTCGTCCATCTTATTGGAGATAGATCTTACGTTCCCAATAACGATGGATGGAAGGACAGGTCCATGTCGTCACTTCTTAGCTCACACCTGAGAACCAGCACGTCGTCCTCACCTCCTTCTCCTCACCTTGTGGGGAAACATCTGGCCTTGCACCAGTTAGCATTGACATGCTACAGGCTGCTAACAGCTGATTTCACATGTAAACAATGCAGCCATGGTTACATGTAGGATCTCCAGACAAACACAGGAGAAAAAGTAGTAAAAATATCACTGAAGACACAAAAAGTTTGGTGTCCATGGCCAGGAAATGAGCCATACAAATGCAAAAATGACAAGAAACGAACAAAGAAGAGAGAGCTGCTGCAACAGGCAGCCACAACCAACAGGGCGGCGCCCAGCCAATAGCAGTAGAAAGGTAGTCCATGCTCCCTTAGGATGGATCTCAGTGCCACTATATACAAGGAAAAAAGTAATGGCCCCAAGACTGAGCCCTGTGGGGCCCCACATGATAGAGGAGCAGAGGATGACTCTGAGCCTGAAACGCTCACACTGAAGGATTCAGACCAGGATCAGGAGAAAGACTTCCCTCAAACACACAGCGCCCCATGTTTTCATGACTTATCAGTGAGTTTGTTTTGGAGAAACCTGAGGATGAACCAGTTTCCAGTGAGACCTGTCATACTCCTCCAAAACACGCCAAGCTCTGAGAAGGAGCCAGTCCTCAGGAAGTGCTTTGTCTGTGCAGAGGAGTGTCAGATAATCACTGATCGTCAGAGCCAAACTGCTGTACTGAGTGTTTCAGGGTTATTTGTGTGTTTTTGGAGAAAAGACGACCTCCGTGGAAGATTTGGCTCTTGATAAAAAAAGCTGGTAAACACTGAGCGCTGAGTGGTCCCTCCAGTCGCTTTGTAAAGTTCACAACCTGTCACGCTGTTGCTCCTCATGTTTACAACGAAAGCAGGAAAAACAGGAGAGCAGAGAGCGGGTGAAGGCTGCGGGTTGACTCAGGTTGTTAGGGAACGAAAGCTGGTTTTATCAGCTTTAAAGAAAACCCTTCATGAGATCCTCTCACACGTCTCCTCTTCCCCCCTCACTGTATTAAAGCCAGATGAAGTTTTTACCCAGCTCTTCTCTTTTAATGAATACTCCGTCAAACTTTACTCACTGGACTCCAGCTCTCTGTCTGAAGTCATGCTCATTGATTTTAATTGTCTCTGACTCTGAGATGAGGCTGAATACAGACAAATTATTGAATTTCCATCTTTCATTTCAGGCTGGAGCCACTAGGTCATAGTTTTTTTTTTAACTTTTATTAAGACTGTTATTGATTGGGGACCAGTGATACAGAATGAAGGAGGACTTTAGTCCAACTTTTCTCACTGACTTCACAGAATTAACCCAATGTTTTGTCGGTAAATGACGAATCACAAAAATAATAAGAAGTAGACATAGACCGTTATGGTTTTTTTTAAGGACGATACAGATTATTATTATTAGTCAAGGAGGCCGATTACCGATATTTGGAGCCGATAATTATTTGCCTTTATCAATCATCTAACGCCTTAAATCTTTATTTTACTTTATTGAATTTATCAAACAGCTCCCAGGCTCAGCAGCATGTTCCATAAAGTTCAATTAAAACAACAAAAAAAGCTTAAATTGGTTGAATTAAAAAAAGACAGACAAAAAATAAAACAAAAGACAGAGAAAAGCACGCTGCTCTTCCACTAAATCACCCCCCTTCAACCCATTTCCAGCTCCTAAATACTTAAAGTTTTGGTCCAAAAAGCCAATAAATCAAGCACAGCAGCATTGTTTCCAGGCTCTCATAGCCCCTCTGTTCAGAACGCTCTGATTTAGTGGGCGTGGCCTTCATATGTAAATGAGCCACCGCTGATACCGCCCCGCTCTTCCACGTCACTGAGAGCGGCGCCACGAGCTCCGAGTGCACAATGTTTAGAAAACAGAGAAGCTCCTTTACTGTAACATTACAGGCTAAAACAACAGGCTAACTGCAGCTAAAGTTAGCATCCTGAAGCTAACACAGAGACAGGGGGGACACTGAGGAAAAGCTCTTCCATCTGCTCCACAGCACACAGCATTTAAAATACTCACATTTCCAGGGTCCCAGGTTTGTTGGAGGATGGTTGGTAATGCATGGATTCAGGACCAGTCTATTGGCTAGCCCTCTGTTGGACTGTCCAAAGTTGGAAAAGCAGTCGGCCGTGAAGTGACTAGCACACACATGCACAGTTTTACTGAGTGTAGCGGGAACATTTCCTGATAAATGAACTCTAGACACTTAGTCTGTCTTCTTCTGAGATGGGCAGCTTGAGCATGGAGCTATGTGGCTGTTTACAGCCCAAAACAGAGCAGTGATGGCTCTTCAACGTTGACATTCTCCTGAAAAGCTGAAAAGTCAAATTTTACACTACAAACACATCCCTTCAGTTTTAAGATGACTAAGGATGGAAGAAGAAAATCAATTTATCTTTGTATCAGGATTTTTTTTTTTTATTGACTGTTTAAAATCAGGATTTTTTATTCAAAAATCTTTTTTTTTCCAAATTGAAGTCTGTCATTTTAGTCTTTTTTTATACGACTAGAATAATGAATTAAATAAATAATAAATAAAATGTTGTCAGACCCCCCTGAATAAATCCTTAATACTGACTCACGTGAGATGCATTTTTGGAGTAAACATGGCTCCTTAAAAAGTCTGAAGACGTCATTATCATTCAACTTTTCCACATGCTTTGTTGAAAGAGCAAACTAAAATTCAGAACAATCAGAAAAGTCAAAGACTCACAACTGAAATCAAATCGGCGCCCCAAAAACCACTGAAGAATCACATCAGGAGCCCTAAAACGATGATCGTTTATGTTCAGCGTGGGTAAAAATCCTCCTGCTGCTTCTCGGGGGCTTAACTTAATCGTCTTTTCTTGGCGCCTTTTTTCAGCCAGTCGTTAACTGGTTGTGTTTTATTCTCTGAATGACTGTCTCATTGAAAGCTGCACCATGTGTTGATGCTTATCTCCTCCATTAACATCTCACAAACACTCGATGCAGATCAAACACAGTGAAACCATTGGCTGAGATTCCACCACAGAAACATCTTCAGGGATCAGAGGAGTTTGAGGTACTTAGTGTGTTCCCCCTGCAGGTACCAGGGTCCAAATAACTCTGAAGCTCATTGTTGTAATCTTCAGGAAAGCCAGGGGGGTGAACTTTCTGGAAGAACAGGGACTTGTGGGAATGAGCCTTGGAGGCTTCTGTAGATCATATGGAAGTGTTACTGCGCCAGATCACTTTGGGAGAAGGTGTTGGCTGTCACTGCCTCTGATTTACAACACTGAGCTCTTATCCAACAGAGAGTTCATGAGGATGAGAGAAAGAAAAGTTTTCTTTCACCGCTTTTATCAGGGAAAGTGGAGTTTTTGCTGATATTTTACAACTCATTCAGCCGTTTACTGAAACTGATATTTTTTCCACACCCATCAACTTTCTGCTGTATGTAATTCTTTAAACTGCGTATTTGTTTGTGACAGTTACTTTCAAATAAATCCGACTTAAAACTTGGATGAAGCTCTCCTTGAGAAAATCATGACAATACCCAAGACCATTTCACCAATTTCACCAATTTCACAACTGAAATAGTCAGTAAACATTACGCCTGTTCGTAGAGAACATATGAAAGGAGCAACTGTAGAGAAATTAAACCCAAATTAAATAAAATGGACTGCTCTTTGATGGTAAATGTGTCTAAATGAGTCAGATACATGCACCGTACAGGCTGCAGTTGAGAATAATATACTATGGCTGCAACGGCGAATCGATAAAATTGTCCAAAAAAGAAAAAAAAAATCGATTAGTAAAAGCGTCAACAATGTTTTTCCATAATCAATGCACTGTGCTGCTTCATTACTGTATTCGTTTCTCTTCAGTTTATATGTCTTCTTCCTTTTTGTCAGCTTAGTTAATGGTTAGCAACTAGCTCAAGGTGCATTACCGCCACCTACTGGCCTGGAATTGGGTTATCTGGCTGTATGTGTCACATGTAAACAGATCAGCATGGCGGAGGAGAAGCTGAGCCGGCAGGTGAGGGAAACAAGGAAACAAGCGTATAATGTCAGACCTGGAGAAGCTGTTTGTCCAAAAATTTCAAGAGTTTGGGAGAATTTCACGCTGAGTAAAAGCACACAGCGTGTTAATTGACAAAAATGACCTCAGAGGAAACGGCAGTATCCGACGCAAACATGTTGGACTCATTGATGACGAGCTACAAAATCCCACATACACTCTTTTATATGTTGGGAAATGCATGGTTTGTCTTTGAGGACTCGTTTAGTCTTTTAATAAATCATCACCCCGTTTGAAAACCACGAGGAGTTCATTAAACCAACGTTAGCATTAGCATCTGGTCAGTTTAATTATGTTCAAATATGTTGATTCCTTGTAAACATCATTTAGCAAACAAAAGTCATTGACTAAAATAACAACACATGATTACTTAGCTAATTTTACTGTAGTGCATTCTCATCCTTTTTTTTCTCGATTCCTTGATTAATCGTAAATATAATCATCAGATTAATCAATTACTTAATTAATTGTTAGTGGCAGCCCTACAATATATTTACCATAGTTGAGTGAATGAATGCTTCATTTAAAACATGTATGTGAATAATGCATGAAGTAAAGTGGGAAAAACAACAGTAACAAAGCAGTGGGAAGCATAAGCTTATTTTAAAACTCATCCCTTCTCCACTCCTCAATGAAACATACATATTTACACTATACATGATAAGTATTTACAAAAGGAGGAAATAAAAAGAGTAAATAAAGAGTAGATAAGTCATTAATGAAAACACCTAGCTGTTAAAGCTCTTCCTCTCTGCACCCTGTGAAAACCGTGTGTCTGAACCGCTTTCTGAGCTGGGTCAGGCTCGGACATCGTCAAACAGCTTCACAGCGTCTGAGGGTGAAAAACACGCAAGTGATACCAGGAGTTCACTTTCACTGATAAAACACCATGTGACTCAGAGCTATGTTTTTTACATAAAGGTGTTGAATTATTTACTCCTGAACTTTGGAGAAACCGTTGATCTGTTCCCGTTAAAGCCTCCGAGCCTCAAGAGCAGAGACAAACTTTACTGGTGTCAAAACCAGATCTTATTTCAAACAACTGCGGTCTGCTCCAGTGAGAAGTTTCAGTGTGAAATATGAATTTTCCTCCAGACAACCCTGTTAAAAGCAGAGGCTTTGTTTTTTTATGTTTGTGATTTCGCCAAAAGGCCGACATTTTTCAATTTAACAGATGCCACGACAAGAAAGTCTGACAAAGTCATATGAGCCCCATGGGGAATGATTGTGTTTTGCAGAAATTTGTTTCTGATATTATGAATTACAACCAAAACCTGAGGGGAATTTTATTCCTCAGGAGAAATCTGAACTCTGAATTCCTAGATTCTTATCGTCCTTTGTGTCCAGCAGGATTTTCCTTTATGTTTGCACCAAATCATCTCTGTACATGGGGCGCCTGCTCCTCCAGCGAAGCCAAACCACCACCTGATAAGGACTGAAACACTCTTTGTTTTGATTCAGCCTATAAATCTGACAGATTTCACCGGCACAAACATTTCTTTGTGTTTTTTAGCAAAACTTGTTTCTGGGTTTTTAACTCTACACGTTGAAAATGAAACCCAGCTCGTCCTCTGCAGTCAGACGTCATGCATTAAAGAGGACACCTACAGAGCTCTCTGGATGCTTCCTGCCCCCTCCTCCAGCTGGCCTTGTTGGTTTTGCTGAGGCCAGGCACACTCTCCACGTTGGCAGCGACTTCTTCGCTCACAAACTCCGGCTTTGGGACTCCAGGCTTCTGGGGTTTCACTTGCATCTTGGCCCACCTCCTCATCAACCCTTTCTCAAACCAAAACAGACTCCATAATTCGCCCCGGCCAATCCAGGAAGAATGTAAATACAGAACAAAAGTGGCCTGTTCTGCTCGTATCTCTGGGTCTGGTTGGAGAAGGAGCGCTCTTAAAGCTGATCCTGCTGCAGGCCTGACCCCGTCCGGTCCTCCACGCTCCGTTTTCTGAAGCAGCAGCACAGAGCGGCGCGCCGTAGCGTCTGTACCGCTCTTATCTCACATTGGCAGACTCGTGGTCTCCCTATAGTCTGGATTTCTGTCTGAGCCTGAGCTCCTGTAGCCTGGCTGCTCCTCTGATCTGCATGGCCATCTCCTCCTCCAGTCCTCCTCCAGTCCTCCTCCAGCTGATTGACTTTAATTCGTCCTTTTCCCTCCTCCTTCAGAGAAACGTACCTTCTGAATTCCTCAGTCGTAGCAAGTGTCAATTAAAAAGGCATCAGCCAATAAAATCTGAACAACTGATGTTAATTAATACCGGGGGTTTATGGCGCGTCGTACAGGTCCCGGCGTGGCTCCGGGCTCCTGATGACCATTTGGCCGTGCAGTTTGAGGGCCGTTTTGGAGGCTGAGACTAATGAAGCGTGTCGGCTCAAATGAAAGCAGACTGTGAAATGGCCTCATCAGGTACATTATCTTAACACAATCCCAGCATTAGCGCCTTCATTTGGACAGTTTCACCGTCATTTCCTCTAACGCCATCAAAATCACAGGTTACATATCTGATAATGAGAATATAAGTAACAGCTGATGAAATCTGCATAAAAGTCTCTGCAGAGTGGAAACCTGGCCAAGCAGCAACTGCTTGATGCAATAAAGCGCATTGTCAGCTAATTCAATGAACTTCGGTGTCATCTCTATGTGGCGTATGAGTCACGCAGTTAAAGTGACGGTACCTCAGAGATGCTACAACACCCAACAAGTGGAGCCAGGTGACAAAAATAAGCTTTTTTCTTTCTTTCTAGAGTCTAATCTCTTCTTGAATCTACCCCCCAACATATTTTAGAATCCCCGAAAAAAATACACAAGAGCGTCAGCTGTCAGCCATCGTTACTAATGAAAATGAAACTTTTCAGCCAAAATTAGGACCTGAATACAAGACAGCCAAATGGTATCTTCAAATCACCACAACAACTGGATGTGAGAAACATTTCTACCAGGTGTATTAATTTTTTAAAGTTTGACCACAGCCCATCTGGAATGACTGGGGAGATGGGTTTTTGACCTATACTGCAGCCAGCCACCAGGGGGAGCAGTTTTTGTAGCAACTGTGGAAAGCAGTTAAGAACAATTGGAGAATGGGAGAAAAAACTGTGGTATTTTACAACTTTTGCCGAACCAAGTGACAACTGCAGCTAGTGGATCATTTTTGCCCCTTAATCCACAAGTTTGAATACATCTTTAATTTCATAACTTGCCTTGAATTAAGAGGAAGAAGTCACCAAAGCTGATTTATTTTACCATACTGCAAAGTAGTTAAATTCAGCTGTAGAAATGTGTGTTTTAATGTGAGCTCAGATGGGGATTTCTTCACTTTTGGTACCAGCCTCTAGTGGACACTTGAAGAACTGCAACATGTTACACTTTCCCACTGGTTGCTGATTTGTTATATCCTGATTCCAGCTACTTAATTACTATTTTTATTATGTGTCTTCATCATTTTCAAACTGACGAAAACCCAAAATGTGAAAATAATGATTGGTCAGGTCATTTTTTTTGATAGTAACATAAAACTATACAATGAAAAATAAACAAAAACTACTACACGGTAAAAACAGCACTCTGATATATGCTGCTATTTTAAAAATTAAATTTAAAATTATTACTAGCTACTATACACGTAGCTTGCAGCATGGAGATAACAAAGTACCAGATGCTACACCTCTGCATAAAACAACACATTGCTGAACACATCTATAATCACCATGCAGTGACACAGCTGAGTCTATTTTTAGTCAGTAAGCCCCAAAAAACAGAAGTGTCTTATATTCTGGATTTTGGAGGAATTTATTTTATTTTATTTTATTTTATTTTATTTTATTTTATTTTATTTTATCTTATTAATTAAATTATTTATTTTTATTTATCTAATTTTATTTATTTATTTATTTATTTATTTATTTATTTATTTCACTTATGACATGAAATGATCAAAATTCGCATTTAACTTGAATTCTGACAAGAACGTGTAACTGTACCTTTAACTGAGCAGTTAATGATTAATTAAATCATTATCTAAGCATTCATAAAATATTAATCAGTAGCTTGAGGAGGTTATACTTTTTATCAAGTCAATATAAATTAATAGAAATGAAATACGCACTAATATTTCCTGAAATTTATGACTGATAAAATCAGACATAATTGCTTTTCTTTGTATTCTTGAATAACTGGAGAAAAGAGTTTCATCCAAACCATATTTTAGAAAAAGAAAACAAATTATTTTAACAAATAATGACTTTTCTACTGGTTTCCTTGTATTTATCTACCTAAACGATGTGTGACAGTTACTCATTAATGTAAAAATCTTTAGAAAAAGGTAAATTCTCCTTCTACATTTAATATCCTTTCATTATTTTCCAGCTGGAGTAACTGCTGCTCCAGAAACTGTCGTGAATTGTCAAATAACTCAACCTCACCTTAACACTGAACGCAGCCTCAGTAATTATATGATTCATTATACCTGGATTACAATGATGAATTATGAATCAGTCGCTGGGGTTTTAATGAGTAATTCATTCCTGAATCACAATGTCATCTATAGAAACAAGGTCAACCGCTTCTCTTAGCTGCGCCTCCGTCCTTTCTGTGAAAAAGTTGATCTCAGCACCTTCTTGAATAGGTCGGGACGTAGAGGAAGAATAAAGGGACAAAGGAGGCGACTCTAAGCCCAGAAGATGCCATTTAGTGAGCTCTTTGTGGTGGGATAAACCTCTGGAGTTTAAAATCAGGCGAGCTTCACATTTTGAAGTGAGACGGACTGACCATCATCAGGGACACGGGTCCTCTCCTTTTTTTCTGTGAATTAAAATCTGCCGCTCTCCCTTTTCTCAGGGTTAAACCAACGCTGAAGAGTTCGATTAATTTTTCACCAGGGTTTTAAATATCAATATTTCATCTTTATCTCTTTGTGTAGTGGCCTCGACACCTCGCTTTTATTTTTATTTTTTTCTATCAGCGAACTTCCTTTCCCTTCCTCTGCCTTTTGAATTGTTTGTGATAACTCATAAAGAAAAAAAATGATGTAGCAGGCAGCAGTCACAAAATATCCAGGAATGAGGTTTAGGAATTAAATCATAATTTATTTTTCTGTAATTTAAAGGGACAGTTCGTACATTTCAGTGCAGCATCTGTGTAAATATGGTGCAGGTAACTGGTGAGTTAGTTTAATTAGCTATCAGGACATAGAGTTTAGGCAGTTTCCTGCTAATTACAGCTTGATGTAAAAGTATAAAGCCAGATTTTCCTCATTAACACTCTGCTTGTTAAGACAGGAAGTCTCTGGGCGCTTCATTTATTAAAGCATTGGTATTTATAGATGTCATTTCTAATCCTCTGTCCTGGTTTTTATGTATTCTCTGTGTAGTTTCCACCTGTACGTGGAGAATGATTCAAGCTGTTTTGTCTCAGCTGATGACGACACGCTGCAGGAGCCTGGAGAAACAGGCTTCAACTGTCAGAGTTTTCATCATTTATTTACATTAATCATTTCTGCTGTTGTTTTGTGCATCTCACTTTTGTGCAAATGCAAACACACAAACATGTTTTGTTGGAGAACACGTAAAGGTCACATGTACCGACAGCATGTCAGACTTGGTCATTCAGGGTGTGTAAATAGCGACGTGTTATTGTTTCCGTTGAATTAACACCAGCTCTCTTTGGATGACTGCGTTATTTACGGATCATTGAAGACGTTTCTTGTTCCCTCACTTAATTGGTGATTTAGCTCCGCCCACCTTGTTCTGAGCATGCTCTGTGCCTGCACTGACTGTTGGAACATGTTTATTATTCATACTACCCTCTCTGTGAGCGACATACCTGTAATTGTACGACCGCATTGATCACCTTTTTCACCTTGATTATTTACACAGATATGAGTGTGTGTTTATCCAGAATCTTCTTCTTCTTCTGGTTATTGTGATAACACCATGAGGAGTTTTGTGTCACTCTTTAACTGATGCTTCTGCCTGATCTCCATCGTGAAATAAGATTCACTGTGACACGACAGGTTATTTCTTTAAACTGCATTTTAGTGCTCGTGTTCAGGTCAGATTTTGCAGAGTCACTCAGTCACTCGCCCTGAAGCGTCTTTGTTTACAGCTTTGCTGGTGAATTTTATCAGTGAGAGTCAAGCAGGAGTTGGTTTCTTTAGGCATCAGGCTTTTCTTCACGGCTGATACTGTGGCAGGATTACAAAATAAAAAAAAAAGTAATGTAGACAGAGAAAGTCTTCAGAAAGGTCTTTGATGAGAAATGTTGAAGCAGCAGGTCTCCTCACCTTTTGGAAGCTAACTGAAACTTTACAAAGACCAGTTATGTTATTGATCGTGATTTGATGTACGTACGGTGGCTGGTAGGTGTCAGACAGTTTGCAAAAGTGACAACACAAATACAAGTGGAAAAACACAAATGCAAAAGCTACAACTTAGCAGAAGTGAAAGGAAGGAGGTCAGTTATCTCAATAGACACCAAAAAGTTGTCTTTTTTTTAAAATGTAAAAAACACACACACACACACACACACACACACACACAGACACACACACATATATATATATATATATATATATATATATATATATATATATATATATATATATATATATATATATATATATATATATATATATATCAGGATTTTTTGTTTGGCAATATCAAAATCAGGATCGTATAAAAAATAAAAACATAAAAATGAAAAAAATTAACAATATTTTTTTTTTGTCTAAGACTGAAATGAAGAATTTTACTTAACAAAAAAAAAATTTTTTTTTTTGTTAAGTAGAATTCTTCATTTCCGTCTTTATTTATAAACTGGATTTGAAAAAAGTTTCCACTTTTCTCCAGCAGGGGGGGAAACGTTTCTCTCTGACTCATTTGATTTGCATTTTATGGGAAAATATGGCTCCTGATTTAGTCTGTAGACATCATCATTTAACTTTTTCACATGGCCTGGTGTTTAAAAAGCAAACTCAAAATCATTAATATCAAAGAATTGCAATTTAAATCAAGTCGGCACCCCAAAAATCGTAAAAAAATCAAATTGCGAGAATAGCACATGACCCCAGTCCTATTATTTGTATGAGATTTTCATTTTTTCTAACAACATAACACAAATCTACTCACACAGAGACATCAACGGTAAACAAAGTGAATAAGAAAGTGAGAATATCTTTACATTTTTCAGTGTATTTAGAAACATGCATACTTAAAAAACCCAAACATTTATGCAACAAATGAAAAAAAAGATAAACAAGATGGAAAACATATTTTCAAAATCATTAAAAAAATAAAAAAGAGTGCATTCTGGATTACAATAACTAAAGGAAATACCTACAGAATGATTTAAAGTCATTTACCAGTAATATGTCATCTGATATTTAGCTTTATGAGTCAGTCATGTTGTAACGTTAGCATTAAAGCTATATTTATCATAGCTGAAGCTAAAAAAGAAAACAATAATTTTCTTAATTTCTTAACTTTTCTGAGTCTGTTGGAAACTGACCTCCTCACTTCCGTTGTGTTGTGGCTTTTGTATCTGTGTTTTTTCATTTGCTTTCGTGTTGTTGCTTTTGCAAATCGGCTGACACCTGCAGGCCACCGTACAAACGGATGTCCACTCTGCTTCCTGCTGAATGTTGTCTTCAAAAAAGAAATGTGGCACCAGAATCAACAAAACATAAAAACTCCTCACAGCACCTTTAAGAGCGGACACGTTACGCTTGCTGGTTCTCGTATGAATCCTCTTCTCTGATTGGTTAGTGACTCCACTTCCTCTGAAGACTGATTTGTAATCAGGAGCTTACGCTGACGGTGCTTTTGCAGCACAGTAGATTTGTTTTCTTCAGCACAGAAATGACAGAGATTGTTCCTGAGCGTTGCTTGTTTTTACGTCGTGATCACTGTTACTGTGCTCTGAATAACCAATCAGGATTCAGAGCTGAGCGAGCTGCTTTTTTCCCTCATATCCTCACTTTGACACTCTCACAAACACACCCACACAAAATGCAAATACACAAACAACCCTGTGTGTGTGTGTGTGTGTGTGTGCTCAGAGTGGTGCTGACAGGTGGAGTCAGGAGGTGAGCCGTGCATGGTTGTAAAACTAAACTGTCTCTATTTTAATGCTCCTCTCACTCGTGTTTCCCTCAGTGTGTTGGTATGCTGTTAGCTTGTGTGTGTGTGTGTGTGTGTGTGTGTGTGTGTGTGTGTGTTGTTTACGCTCAGCTGAAGGAGGTTCCTCCAGACAGACACACACTTTTTATCACAGTGATTTGATAAGACAGACAGATGGCTGAGTCCTAATGATGTTCAACATGACTAACAAAGTGGTGAGTGTTTATGACTTAGCTGATTGCACCGCATCATTATCAGATGGATAGCTAGCATTGTGCTAAGTAGCTGCAGCTTAGCAGCAGGTTGTATTTATTATCATGAGGAGACAGCTGTTGAAAACCAGCTTTGTAGCATCAACGATGTGTCTGTTGGTGAGATGGCTAATCAACATCAAGGAAAGCTGTCGATGATGTGACGTAACCTGTTTCAGTAAATACCTGTGAAGGGGTGGATATCTTTTTATTGACTTGGTTTGACGTATTTATTGTCAAAGCACCAAAAACAGAGGCATGCATCCTTTCAGTGCCTCTCTGCAACAGATTCATGTTCAACAAAACAACTTTTTAAAATCTAACAGGAAGTTCTTTTTGCGTCCATGAACTCTGCAAACATGATGAGCACAGTGACTTTAACAGCACAGAGCGCATCAAGATCTCGCTTCAGTCTCGCTGAGCACGCCACAAGACAGCGCTGAGACTCATGTAAACTAAATGC
The DNA here is from genome assembly GCF_033239565.1 of Halichoeres trimaculatus. Lineage (NCBI taxonomy): Eukaryota > Metazoa > Chordata > Actinopteri > Labriformes > Labridae > Halichoeres > Halichoeres trimaculatus. The sequence goes on along the minus strand of NW_027437186.1, from coordinate 37,273,699 downwards.
TGAGGACTTTTACACATGAAGACAAAACACAAATCTCGAAAACATGATTATGATGAACTCAAGACAGCTTAAATAACAGCTTAGAGTTGACTAGAGTTTGACAAAAAATTCCTTATAAGAGTGTAATTTTAGGGCCGATACGTCACCATTGTCCATGGTTTCCTTGATAATAACCAGAATCACGGAGGTTCTTATATTAATGGCTATGGCATTGTGCTGCCAACAACAAAGATTTCAGACTGTCTATGTTTGTTTCTGTCTGTTAAGACTTGATTGCATTGTGTTAAGATCTGATGATTTAGCTAGCTTGATGGTTTTAACGTTCAGGTTCTCCATCCAGGCTCTAACTGACCTCCCCGTGTGGTAAGGAGCATCGTCTTGGTGGAAAATCCAGTCGTTTGAGTCAGGAAAGAGTTTTCCAGCTGATGGAGGAAGACTGGTTTCAAGAGTAGACCTATACGTGACCTGGTTCATTCACCAATCCACCCAGACTGAATCGACTAGAGCTCGACCGATTAGGGGTGCAAGGGTTTCAGATTTTAGTGTACGGTTATAGTCTGAGAAAAAAACACGGTTTTACGGTTATTATTATAGACGTAAAAAAAAAAATCGGCTTCATTTTGCAGCGCACGAGAGTTGAAACTGACGGACTGTTGTGAGCGGAAATAACCGTTGTTGCCGAACATCTGCGGTTATATAACCGTGACGTTAAAACCATGGTTAATAGAATAACCGGTTAACCGCTGCACCCCTACAACCAATATGGGATTTTTGGGGCTGATGCCGATACCGATACTGGGGGCAAAAAAAAAAAAAGCTGATATCCAATATATGGTCCAATATATCGGCTGATAAATATAATAAATTAATTAATATACACAGGATAAATACTGTCTATAACACAAATTATTACCAGCTATTAAAAAGTCCCATCTTCCATTTAATGCATGGGACTAAACTAGATTTTAGGTGTATATAGCTGCTTTCAAAACATGCAATAAATACAGTTACAACAAAATACATTGAAACATTTTCAAAAATTATTTCAATGAAGACAATAACTCGTGAATTTATAAGCCCAGGTTAATCCTGCATGGCATTATGAAGTGAGATGCTGTGTAGTAGCTTTATGTTAATGGTGGACATGGGGGGTAACAGTTGCATAATTTATATATCGTTGTCACGAAGATGCAACTTACACGATGTTAAAACGCTGTGTAATACTCTCATATTAGATAATGGCGGATGTGTTAATTACCAGTTGCATTTGTTTATTTTTAAAAAAAATGCAACTTTTGTGACGTTAAAACGCTGTACTAGTCTTCTATCAGATAATGGTGGAAGGGTGAATTATGAGGGGACGAGGAGCGATGAGTGCTTGGTCATCTCGTGGAGAAGAAAGACGTTTCCTACCTCGACCAGCTGCAGTTTGGTGGCACCACGATGGGCTTGGTTTTTCTTGGAGATTTTCCGTTTTTGGGCTTCCTGTCTCTCACTGAGGACGATTTCCAGCAGAGCCAAGATGGCCGCCTTTGTGGCTTCACATGATCCTTTTATTTTAGGCACAATGTGAGAAAACAATAACGCTGAAGCATGTCAAACAGGACATAAAAAATGATGTAATCCTTTCGTGATTTAACATTGAAATGAACAAGAAATTGAAGAAAACAAAGTTGGTTTCATGATTTTTTTTTTTCTGTGGCTGAAGCTAAAGACTGAGGATGTTGGATCTTTTTCCTGAGACTTAAATAAGTTCAGAGAAGTAAACACAGGATAAAAATTAAAGGTTGCCGTTAGTTCCTCTGCTCAGAGGTCTAAAACACTGACATTAAGCCTCATAAACATAATCACAGTGTTTAAAACCTACATAATTTAACAGAACTGAAAAAAATAAGCTTTGTAACCTTAAAATAAAAACCTGCTGCAGTTTAACACTTTCCAAATGAGCTGCTCCGCATAAACAACAACAACAACACGCTGTAAATATACACGATGAGATCTCACCACAGATATCCTGACATAAATCACTAATAAAGGAGTGACATTTATTGGGAACAGCAACTTTATTTTCAGCACAACATTTCTATTAGCAAATTACAGTGACATCATTTCCTGGATGGAGTCTCTCTGCGTCACGCTGTTTAATTATTTCCACACTTTTTTCTTCCTAATTTGTTTTTATTTAAACCAAGTGAAGTTAGATGGAAAATAAAACAGTTTGTTGCAGTAAAGAGTCTGTTTCTCCTCTTTTTTTCCATGAACAGTCTGCTGAAGCTGGTCACAGCGCCATGACGGGCTCAGGTGATATGAAAGAAGCTCTCAGACTGTATCTTAAAGCAGAGCTCTCGAGGACAAAAGGCGTCTGTAGCACAGACATTCCTCCATGACGCTCTCATTTCACAGCAGCTCCTCCAGGAACCTGCTCTTTTTCAGCCGCCCTGATCGGCTAGCTCACCCGCTAATTGCCGTCTCTTAAACGACAGGCGTCCAATCAGGCCCGGCGACTCGTTTGAGCCTGCACTCGATACTCGGGCCATTTGTTCTGCTGATTGGCAGCCTGTAGCAGTGTTGCTGTTTGCCCTTTGATATTGATGTATTTCTGTAATTACCGGCCTTATTGCACATGACCCGTGTATGTTTCAGTGCGGGGTTGACAGTCAGACAGGCTGCAGCCCTGAGGGCCGGCTGGAGCAGAGCTTATGGATTAAAGTTCAGGAATGACAAGTAAGGAAACCAGGCTTATATTTGTCATCTATGAAGTAATGTTTCACCATTCAACCATGATAAATGTGTGAACATTATCAGTTTCTGCTAAAAAACCAGCCTTAAACTTCTGACAGGATCCAAATCCCTTTATTCGATTGGGTAAAACAGATTTATTAAGGTACTGATTTAAAGTTACTGAATTACTGAAAAATCCTATTTTTCTGAACTTTTTAATTAAATGATCTTGATCAAGTCTTCAAGAGATCATTTGCACCAATAAAGGTTATTCCTAAATGCTACTTGTTAGCTAACTGATTGGGTCAACAGGGCCAGATTGATTTACAGCACGTCTGAGTTTCTATGACAACACCACGCCAGCTGATAAAGTTTAGCAGAGAGAAGAGAGATCTGTGTTTTTCTCTGCTGGAAACAATTTCTGTGATTAATTTTGTAGTGATGGTGGACACTGGAGCCTAACTGTCAGACAGAAAAAGGACAGAAGAGCAGAAGAAAGAGAAACAGGAGAGAGATAGAGCACGAGCTAAAGGCTAAAAGGGCTAATCTGTTGGTGCTGATGTTGACTCCAACCCACAGTCAGCAGTTATTCTGCAGTGGTCTTAGAATAGAATAGAATTGAACTTTATTGTCATTGTAAAACGTACAATGAAATTGAAGTCACAGCAGCAATCAAGAACAAAAGTAAGAAAGTGTATAGAAAGTGTAAAAAGCTCCATAAGAAAACAGATGCTGACAGTTTGTCCATCATTGTCCAGTCAGCCAGCCTCCACCTCCACAGGGTCCAGGACTGAGCTTCTTCAGCAGTCTGTTCAGTCTCTGTCTCCTGGATCCTGTCTGCTCACAGCAGGTGAAGCTCTTCACATGTGGCCTTGGTGTCTGCTGTTAGCTCTGTTAGCCATGTCTGTGACTAGCATGATGCTACTCTGCCCTCTGGTATTCCCTCTGTTGCTGGGTTAGCACAGCTAGCTCGTCCATCTTATTGGAGATAGATCTTACGTTCCCAATAACGATGGATGGAAGGACAGGTCCATGTCGTCACTTCTTAGCTCACACCTGAGAACCAGCACGTCATCCTCACCTCCTTCTCCTCACCTTGTGGGGAACATCTGGCCTAGCACCAGTTTGCATTGACATGCTACAGGCTGCTAACTGTTGATTTCACATGTAAACAATGCAGCCATGGTTACATGTAGGATCTCCAGAAAAACACAGGAGAAAAAGTAGTAAAAATATCACTGAAGACACAAAAAGTTTGGTGTCCATGACCAACAAATGAACCACACAAAGTGATGATCCACTCTAAATACAAAGATGACAAAAAAGAGACAAAAAAATTTCAAGAAACGGACAAAGAAGAGAGACCTGCCGCAAATAGGTTTGACTCTTTGTCTTTCTTTGACTTAAACTCATGAGATTGTTAAGAGGAGGTGTTTGTATCGATTGTATAAGGGAGTAATATAAAAGTTGAGTAGCTGTGGGGCTAATTTAGCACAGTAGCTAACGCCTTATTTTAAGAAATTCATCTTATTTGCTCAATATGAGCCACATTCACCTTATCACCTTAAAATGTCTTGGTTAAAGTTATGTAAAGACAAAATGAGGCCTGAATTGTTTGTAACAAGTAAAAAAAATCTGCCAATGCAACAAGAAAAATTTGCTGGAAACTAGATTAATGTCTTAATACAAGAAACTTTTCTTTGGCTTTTAGCTGCGGGGCTAATTTAGCTCTGTAGCTAATGTTCAAACTGTATTTAGAGTCTGTAGATTAAGCTAATAGTACCGTCAGCTGACTTAATCCACTGTTTGATGTGGTAACTTTAGCATAGCTAGCTTCGCTCCCTGAAGAGTCATCAAAGTGCTCTGAAATCTACTTTTCCTGCCTCGTCTTTCACCCGGTCGGCCATGAATAATAAAAAGTTAACCTCGGACCGGCCCCCCCTGCAGGCCTGAAACTCTCCTGATGTGCATCTCTGGATTTGCATCATTCATACATTTGCAGCTCATTTGTTCAGCAGCTGTTTAGTCTGAATTTATTTATTTTCCTCTGCAGTTCGTCCCTGCTGCTGTAGTTTTATTGCATTGCTTCAGGATTTGCAGCACTTCCCTCCGAGTGCAGATTGTTTGGATCTGTGCAGATTGGTTAACCTCAACCATGAACCTTCCCAATTTTTCATCATTTCACACCATAAATTTTACACCCAGACAAATTCCTCCACTTTTACTGCACTTTTTCAGATGAAAGCAGCTCTGGTTTGACTCTGAAGTACAGTTTTGTCATCAGAGCATGGTCACACAGTTCACCTTCACAGTGTTTAATATTCAGGAAGTGATTAAGAACGGACAAGCAAAGAGTTTCACCGCCATCGTGTGCAGTCACCCTCCGCGGCCCACTGCAGGGCGTGAAACAACGGCCGCCACATTAAAGCTTTCAATTAATCACCCTCAGAGAAAAATGAGCATTTCTCAAGGATTTCTTTACGTGGTGTTCGGCCTGTGACCGACTTTATATTCAAATCACACCCGGTGTGAAATGTGAGCTCAAATGGTCATTGAAATGACAAATTCCACAAAGCAAAGAAAGCAACGGTGATCATACATCTTCTGCGCTCTGTCAGATACACATTAAAGCTGCGCAGATTAACTGCACCTCCGGAGCAGGAGTCAGGGGGAAGGAGCAAGCCTTCATCTGCTCCTTTTTCGTGTCAGAGGAGACGAACGCGGCTAAATGTTGGTTTTATCCTGCTCCTGGAATTCACAACATTTACCAAAGTCAACCAGGGGCTATGTGTTGGTGCCTTTCTGGCCGTGCCGCCTGGATTTATGGTGACAGACGGTGGCTTTGTGTGGCTGGGGAGTTGGCGGGTGACCCCACAAGGAGCACCTGTCCGAGAGTGGACCTGCTGCGTGCTGTGTCTCTGGCTTTAACCCCGTCGCCGCCATCGTGTTCCCGCTCCTCGCTGGCCTTTCACCTCAGCCCTGAGACACACACAACCTGCCAGATCCACTCTGTCAGCGCGGGATTAATTAAAATGCTACACTGCGAAGGCACGGGATCCCTTTGGGGCTGTGCTGTATGCATGAATGACACACACACGTGTAAGTTCCCCCAGTCTGCACACACACTCACACACTCCTCTCTGACAGAGTGCCAAGTTGTTGTTTTGCTCCTCGGGGGACGTATAACCAAATGATCCCCTCCAATGATGGATGGATGGATCCCACCTCAGCAAACCCTTTTTTTAACCCGTTTTCTGATAATGCACCGACCATATTTGCAACATGAGACGTTAATTATGGCTGACCGGGTGAGTTTGCCTAAAACTACGACCATCTGGATGATTTGCATTTGCATAGTTTTTCTTGCAGTGACGTCTCCGTCATCAGAAGTTCCAAATTACCTCCTCTCATTGTTGTCTGTAATTCATTCCTCTGTCACAAGGCGTGCCTTTCACGGCCCGGCATTCACACACATTCAGGAGAGAAAAGGCGGTTACTTATTTATCCCGGACCCCGCTGACGCCCCGCCACAGAGACAATAGGTGGGAGGGATACGGCGTGAATTCACTCGTCCTGTGTGTCATCAACATAATTTGGTTAGTGAGCCGCTGACTATGAATGTGTGAGACCTCTTCATTCAAGTCCATCGAGGCTCCCGGGGCAAGAGTCCATGTTTGAGGGCTCAGCCCCCCTCCGTACCCCCCTTCCTCTGCGACCCTGCCCTCGTGTCATGTATACTCACAACACAGTGAGCGCATGATTTATGGCGCAGCTCGTGGTGCCATTGACGACTTCTGGTGACTCTACACAAAAGCTGTCAGCCCTGTCACATTAGTACCAGTCTGAAACATTTGGCCTTACGCCGCTCGCCTCAAACACAAAAATATGTCGCAGACAGATGTATGTGCACACGGCACGGCCGCCTCCAGCTCCACGCCGTCCCCAGTGAGACGGATACTCTCTGCACCCACATTATTTCACTTCTTCTTTCTCTTTATTCAAGAGAGGGTCTATAATCAGGGGTTTACTTTTCATTTTTACGATATATGAATAGTAATTTCAAGCATTGACCAGTTTTACAGTGGGTCATTTAATACAGGAAGTTAACAGGTTCATCATTTATTTAGCAGAAAATGTAAATCACGTTTTGGAATTTACACTTTTTGTGCTGATTTCTCAAATGTCAAGTTTGCTCAAGTTTTCAGCATTATTTGCAGGACTTGATGTTAACATTTTTGCTCACCAGCCACTGTGGCTAGTGGTTTCCCAGTTATTAGCCACTTAGCATTTTCACTAGCCACAATTCTGTTGTTGGATAATTAAGTTGAATATGACTGAAGCAGGTGATATGTGCACACTCAAATGAAGATGACATCAATCAGGTATTCAGCTCTGAAACAGTTGTGCTTCTTAAATATGAAAATATGCAGACTATCAAAACAAAAAAATAAAAGGAGGAGTTCATTATTGCACTTAATGAAAGTTGAGAAGGTTAAAAATTAATTTAAAGATAGATAAAAAGATAGATAAAAACTAAACTGAAAAACCTAGCTAGAAACACTGTCTGCTTAAATATTTATTTACAACAGTAATTTTTCAGTAATGAATTAAGTACCAAACTTTCTGGACTATAAGTCACTCCGTAGTATAATCATGCATTTTTATGAAGTCGTATCAGTCGAAAAATGTGTCATGAAGAGGAAAACAACAGACATGAGTCACACTGAACTAAGTGTTATTAGGAGCTTTAAATATTGTTCCTTCACGCCTCATATCTGTAAAATCTGTTCATAATAGAGAGCAAAAAAGACGGGAGTGAACTTTTAAATTACGTGATCAGGGGCAGGGAGCTGTCACAGTGTCCGAGATGGACGTCTGTCAGCAGAAGACTTACCGAATGGACCAATGAGCAAACACTGTGTGCAGGCAGTGCTCATGGGAGTTGTAGTGCCGTAGTCTCATATTGCAATGGGTTTAGTATTTCAGATGCTGTTCCAGAAAACTAGAATTAAATAATTCAACCCCCCAAAGTGGTTAGTAGGAGTGACGGTGTTACCCTCCACAGCTGGAATTCACCTACATATTGTTGGTTGGTGGGTGTTGATGTCAAGCCCTGATTATTTGTTCAAAATAATCATTAAACATCACGAAGCTGTTTAAAAACTAGGGATGCACCGATATTAAAATTTTGGCCAATGCCGATATCCAATATTAGTAATTAATTAGAAAAAAAAAAATTAAAATGAAAAATTTGCAAAAATAAGATATTTTTTTTATATTTAACAAAATTGTAAAAATAAGATGTTTTTTTCCTTTAAAAAAAAAATAAAATAAAAAATTATATAAATTAAAAAAATATCAAAACTTGACATAAAATTGTCTTTTTTTTATTTAAAAAATCTTCAAAAAAATAAATGTTTGAAATAATACTTGAATTTGATATATTTTTTATAAAACAATTCTACAAATTTGCAAAAATTATGCAAAATTTTTGAAGTAAAAATGTGCAAAAAATTATATTTTGAAAACTTGTAAACATTCCAATTTTTTTTTGCTTTTTGTTTTGAGAAAAATTTTGAAATATCAATATTTCTGAAATCTTGATATTGATAATGTTGCTCAAATTGGTTAATGCTGTTATGGCCACTAATTGATATGAAAAGAAAAGAATCTAGACACAGCTGATGTGTCGAGGTAGCTCAGAGAGAAAGAGCGGCGCAACCATGAGAAAAGACGACCATGGAGAGGATCAGAGGATGGAGAGAACGTAATCAAAAAAGTTCCTTTTGTCTGTTTTTGGATCTAAAACAGGAAGTAGACATAAAAGAAGAGAGTCCACTCCTCTTAGGTAGTCGGAGAAAACAAGATTATTTGCGTCTTATGAGTAAATATCGGCCGATACCGATATACCACTTGTATGTGTCTGAGAAATCTGCATCATCTGTGTTACCCATTAAAAAACCCTATAATTCAGCAATGGTTTGCTCCAAAGTCACATGACCCAAATCAGCTGAGGGCCCATCCTTTTTGGTGTGAACCTTGAAGAAAGTGTGTCATGTTTCAGCTCCTCCTCATCAATATTTCATCAGAATGATTGTCTGTACATGGGGCGCATTAACTGTTCATCAACTGTGTTACCAACATGTTCTGCTCTTCTTACTATAGATGTTATAAAGACCAAACTGTGAAGACAAGGAGCAGAAATATATGTTGGCATCTCTTGATTTCATTAGCACACCCCTTCCATCAGAGCACATCCTCTTCATTGTGTCTCCTGCTCATAAAAAAACTGCCTCATCATTCAGTGAAGTAAGGGCCTGCCAGCATCCCCAGCAGAGTTTTCAGGAACTGGAAACTTTCCTCTTCTGCTTAAGTTTTGTCTCAATGAAACGTCTGCAAACCAAAGAGGATGAATAATTAGTCGCCTCAAAGCGTCCGATGATATCAGATTTCCATCCCGCTCCCAGAGAGCTGGAGGTGTGCACGGTCCTTGGAGTGAGAGGCAGAGAGGGGAACAATCCCACCAGGTAAATGTGAGCCTGCAGGCGTCGAGCTGCGATCATGCTCCGTCTTCCTCCCAGACGTTCACAGGGCTCTGCGTGTTTCCTGCAGGATGAGTGACGTGTGAATTAATCCCCCCATCGTGTCTCATCCTCCTCCACTCCTCTGTTTTCACCACAGCTCTCACCTTTGATAAGAGTTGTTGCTAATGACATCTGTAGCTGGAGTGTAACCTTTAGCAACCTCTCACTCTCATAACACCCAGAAGAATATCTGGAGACATTTTTATTTCACTTTTCAGCTCGGCGTCAGATACGTTAGCTGGAGTCACAATAACACATCAGGTAGACGTCAGTCTGACACCGCTGCATGTCGCTGATGAGGAGTTACTGATGGAGGTGAAATCAGAGGAAGTGTTGTAGATTACAGCCGTCTGTGAAGACATTAAACACATCACGATGTGTAGAGAGGGAACGTCAGGAAATCTCTGTTTTTTTTAAACCGTTCTCCTTCGATGTGTTTCACTGGTCTCGCTTGACGCGTTGTCCTGAGCCTTTTTTCCTCAGCTCACCTGGATTTAAGTCATTCAGGAGCCACAAAATCGACTTTATCTTAACAATAAAGAAAATAGAGTGAATGAAAATCTATGCATTATTGATATCTAAAATAGAGTAGTAATCTAAACAAGAAGCTTTTTTCAAATTATGACATTAAACATGTAATGTCCTAATTTTAATATATCCTCAACAATTTAAAAAAATATATAATTTCTAAAATTTGCAAAAAATTCAACAAAAGATTTTTTTTTAAATTTGAAGTTTCAAAAATTTCCCAATTTAAAAAAAAAATTAAATTGATAAATTTGCAAAAATTAGAAAATTAAAAAAAAAAATAATAAAAAAAACCCAGATTTTTTTAATGCTAAAATAAAAAAAAAAGAATAAAAAAATATCAAAATTTACAAAAAAATGTTTTTTTTTTTGGAAATTTCTTGGAGGTAATACTTGACTTTAATATACATTTTTATGAAATATCCCTACAACATTGCAAAAAAATGTCACATTTCAGAAGTTTAAATTTGCAAGAGATTTTTTTTTTTTTAATTTGCAAAAAATTTGGATATTCAAAATTTAGTCAAAGATTTTTCAAATTTGAAGTTTCAGAAAGCTCCAAATATTTAAAAATTATTTAAATTGATAAATTTGCTAACATTAAGACATTTTTTGAAATTTCAAAAATTTGCAAAATAAATTTCTTTTTTTTTTTTTTTTACCTTTTTTAAAAATAAAAAAAAAATCAAAAATTAAATCACAGAAATACCAACAATTAACAAAAAATGTAATTTTTGAGATTAAAAAAAAAATTAAAAGAATACTTGAAATTGCAATTTTTTTTCACATTTTAGAAGTATAAATCCCCCCCCCCCCCCCCCCCTCCCAAAAAAAAAAAAAAAAAAAAAAAGAAATTTCCAAAGTTTGCGAACATTTCAATTTTTGTTTTTGTAATTTTCTTAAAAAACATTTCTGAAATCTTGGTATTGCTAATGTTGCTCAATCGTTATATTTTTTGTTGTTGATGTTGTTTGCTTATGTCTTGCCACATCTCAAGTATGTAAATTAAGCCAGCAAATTTCTTCCAGATGAGTCTTTTTGTAGATGTAGTTATCTTCCCAGGGCTGTAAAACTTGTTGATGTTGTAGGAGGTGAAGTAGAGCGGTGGCAGACTTTATTGACAGATGTGATGAAGATATAGTTCAACTAAATGTTAACGCAAGACTAAGACTAAAACTCTTGTGGTATATAGTCGACTAAAACTAGACCAAGACTAAAGATTTCAGAATTTTTTGACACAAGTAAAAAGAAAAAAAACCTCAGATTTCCTCATGAAGCAAACTCTCTTTTCTCCTGATGCTCCTGGGTTTCATTCATGGATCGTTGTTTTGATTGTTTTGATTGTTGTTGGTGTGTGAGTGTGAGACTCTGATGGGATTTAGTGATTTCATAATTGTGCTTGTATGCTTCTCACAACAAAGGGATTACAAAGCATCCTGGGAATTAAATGGGAAGTTAGATATGGTGGCATTGCCAGATGTTGGTTTAAGCTGCGTGAGTGTCACAGAGACGATAGACACACACACACACACACACATGTGGCATCACACTGTTAACTTGGACTGGTTTTAAGCAGCAGTGGGTTGAGGATTACAGTGGCTTAGATCCTCTGACCCCCCTCAGAAGCCCGGCGTACCACTCGATTGAGACGGATTCAGCAGACTTCTGTTGGGAAACAAAGCAGCGCTCCTCATCCTCCTCGCCCCACCACCACCGCCGCTGCCACCGTCTTCACACTTCCTTTAGATTCTCCAACCCTTAAAATGAAAAATGAGTCTCTTTCTGGATGTTTTGTGCAGCACTCTGTCCCGTCCTGCTCCCCCCTCGATGGGGAGGAAATGAGTTGTGGGAGCAGATTCCTCTCACACAGAGATCTCAGTAATCGTGTGGCTGCGTGTCAGCAGCACGCCACAGTGACAGCAGCTTTTAATTAATCCCACATCCCAGCACCCCGCCCTGCCCATCGCCGGCTCCTCCACTCAACTTTTCCTCTAACTTTTCTGTGTGTGTGTGGCTTTTCTTCAACTGCAGCCTCTCAGCGTTGCGTGTGCGACTCGCACAGCTCCAGGATGACACCGCTGTCACTTCCCCACTCTGGAGAAAGCGGGAGACAGCCCACTAACTGTGTAACTCACGTGTTCAACCCTCAGTGTCAGCTCCAACAACCCCGTCTCGGAGAGTTGGGTAACTTTAGCTGAAAGTGTGTGAGTACACAGAGTCCTCATGAAAAGTTAATGGCTGTGTGGTGTTTGGCCGGCATGGGGTCAGAGATGTTCCCCCTTTGCTGCACTGCAGAGATCTCATGTCGAGCTGCTTGAGGACAGAGAAATAATGAGGCCTTGAAGTGTCTGTGTTCTCCTCCTGGTGCCCTGATGAATGGTGACAGCTTGTATTTACAGTCCTGAAAGGTGCTGACACCGCTGAATTCTGCACCTCTTGGAGAAGAACCAAAACATTGGTACCCTTGAGCAGAATCTATGTGTTAGCTCTGACTGAGGAGTGGAGGAGCTGCTGCTGTGATAGACTTCTCCAGAGAGACGGGCTGAGCTGTAGCCTGAAGGTCAGACTGTCCAGAGAGTGATACCAGACCTGCTGAGGAGGAGCTCAGATCTGTGCAGTCCTCATACGTCTGTGGAGCAAAGCATGTGAGCAGGAGAGACTCCAGATTTAATTGATAATTTATGTTAAAGCTCCAGTGAGAAAATTAAGGTTTGAGCTGATCCTGGCCCCCTGCGGATGAATAAGTTCCCCTTATATCTGATCGATGCATCCCAGTATCTTTTGTTTCATGGTTTTGAAATCATGATTTTTTTGGTTCAAAATTGTTTTTTATTTTTTCAAATCTAAGTTCTTCATTTTAGTCTTTGTTTATACCCTGGTCTGGGGGACCACTTGATTCTGATTGGCTGTAGGGTGCATAGCCTGATTGCTAGTTGGTAACCGTGGCAACAGAAACTCAGCTCATACATTAACATATGTGATCACACTATTTATTTAATGATCAGAGTGAATGGTGGAAGATATTTCTTGTTAAATAAATGATTTAGGAAACTATCCATGAAATCTGGTTCCTTGAAACAAAATTTCGTATCATCCTCTGAACCACAGGCGCTGATTTATGTTTGTGCTGGTGGTTGCTCTAAATTTACAAGACTGCCACTTTAATAAAGCTGCTTAAAGCTCATTGCATTAAGCACATTGTGTTATTCAGCAGCATTGCAAGTGCACAGTCAACATGCAGACAAAACAGCAGGAACTGGCATCAATGCACACAGTCAAGTTTTTTCTTCTTTTTCTTCTGTTATTTCATCAATGCAACAGGCTCTGGTGGACAGAGAGAATATAGTTAATGGGATAAGAAATTTTAAATCTTCGTGTCGGATGGTTCATGCCTCTATTTCGTCGTTTTTGTCCATCTATTTCTGATATTAGACACCTCGTTGTGCTTTATTCCTTACTTTAAAGAGCTCCTGATAAAGTCTGTAGACACCATCATCATTTACCTTTTGCACATGGTCTGGTGTTTAAAAAGAAAACAAAAACAAAAAAAGACTAAAAATTGGAAATATTGAAGAATCGCAAATTAAATCAAATTAGCACCCCAAAAATCGTAAAAAGAATGGAATCAGGGGTAGAGCCTATCACCCCTGATCTGTGCTGATCCTGTACCTAAAGATAGAGGGTCTCCAGCCAAAAATCTCACCCTTATTTCTTTAAAAAGCCTAAAATAAACTGTATACATGTGTAAGTGAACAATAAAACTCAATCTCCAGGAGAATTACCTTTTGAAAATATTGCCAATAGCCAGCGAGAAATAAATAACACAGAAACGGCTAAAGAAGGAACCCTGACAGTCAGAGAATGGATAAATGGAAAGGAGCTTTTTCTATTTTTTTTAAAAATATAATTTAATTCTGTTTATTCCCCCCTTCTTTTTCACTCTCAGATCTGTGACAAATGTTTGACGTCAAGCATGGCTGGGACGATATTTTATTCTTGCGTTTTGATTCTGTTACGATTATTGGGTGCAGATTCCACTTAAATTGCGATTCTTCGATCTTTTTTGGATTTTAGTGAGTTTTAGTTTTCTTTTCAGACCATGTGACAAAGTTAAATAATGATGATGTCTACGGACTATCAGGAGCCATATTTTCCCATAAAATGCACATCACGTGAGTCAGAGAGAAACATTTCGCCCTCTGCTGGAGAAAAGTGGAAACCTTTTTCCAATCCAGTTTATAAACAAAGACTAAAACGAAGAATTTGAATTAAAAAAAAAAAAGATTTTTTGATTTTGGTATTGCCAAAAAATAAATCCTACTATACAGCTCAAGAAACTCACACAGGATTGGTTGTCTTATACCTCCCCTCTCATCCTGTCTTCATACGCAAAGACTGCTGTAACCCTTTCGCACAGAGAAACACTAATTGTTGAAGCTTGGTCTCCCTCTGCGTCATGAATGTTCTGCACCATTTGTTTTGTAAGTTATGTTTTATTCGTAAAACACTAAAACTTTATAGTTAAAAGTTAAGTTAAAAAAAGCCTAAATTGCTTCTGATTTCAAATATTTCCAACCCAAAAGGTCATAAACTGCTCTGACCACCAGCTGGAGTTATGGGTGTTGTTATTGCGATGCCTCCCGGGCACACAGAAATATTACCAACACAGACTTTTTTTAGCACAAAGAAATCCTCAGAAGTTGAGTTGAATTGACAATGGATCACATTTTATTGGGTCTGGATCAGCCTGTTAGATGGAAAATTTACGAGACCGGTCCTAAACACAGCAGGTTTCATCTTACGTCGACTCTAAACTGACTTTTTTTTCACTATTAACATTATTACACTGCTAGTTCATACAAACACCAGTTTTCTGGAGATAAATGATGGAAAATCTTTAACAAACTCAGAAAAAAACAACATAGTATGGAATTTATTGGCAGTTTGACAGGAGGACCCTGACTGTCTGAGCTTCAGAAACATTCACACGATAAGACTCGGAGCCTGAGACGGCGCTGTCTGATGTTTTGGTTTTAATTGAAGAGTTGGTTTATTTTTGAAAGGAAGGGAGCTCCGCGGGTCGTTTTGCTCCTATTTAAACCTCCTGAAGAATAAACACTGAAGAGATTTCTAACAAAAACAAGCTGAACTCCAAGAATCAAGCTGAGCTAACATGAGCAGCGGTCACGCTGTGCTCTGTGTTTGGTCAGAGAGACGCTGGGATGGATCAGGAAACGGCTCCGGTAAATTATCCTTAATAAAGCTCCTGTGAAGAGTTTTCCACTGCTTATGAAACAAACTGAAATTAATGTTAATGCCTCTTTATAACTTGTTAAGTTATCAGCATAAAGACTGAGTATTTCTAAACAGTTATCTTTGTATTTTATTAAAGAAAAAGATGTACCACTTTGTACTTTGTCCACAGGGGGCGCCAAAGTCAGTACAGATCTGAATTTCTTTACAGGAGCTTTAATAAAGGAGCACACCTCGCATGTTTTCATGTCTCCTTCCTGAAAATGCATGTGAATATGACTTTTAAAAATCAGCCAAAATGTCTGAAGCAGTTCTGGTGCAAATGGATAAAAATAAAACAAAGATGAACATCCTCATTTATCACGAGGTGTAGCTCAGTAATTGATTTTTGATGTGTAAAAATATGCCAGATGATCGCAGGTACCGAGCTCTTTCAAGCTCAATTTGTAATTTTGCTAACCACTCTTTTAAAAAAATGTAATTGAAATGTAGGGTTTGCTGGAATTTTGGTTGCTTGTCGGTAAACACAACATTTGAACTGAGCCCCTCCTCCTTGGCTCAGTGCCAGCTGCAGCCCACACCCTCAGCCTCCGACTGTGACTACATAAACACACTCACAAGCCCAGCAACCACCTGTAGCATTGCATTTCTACATGGGAGACCTGACTTAGCATGTCAGAACAAGCCAACCACAGGTATTTGACACATACCTGGTTAGCAGAAAGCTAACTCACGTCGCTCTTTGTCCCGTGCTGCTCTCCAAGTTCATGAAAGCCAGTGAAAGTTGAGCCAAGCTTCACCCTCATTTAGGGAAACGCTTTATGTTTGGTATTTTGTTTCACTTTGGTTGTTTTTCTTCCTCCGTGCTACATCCGCTAGCGTAGCTGCTCTGATTAGCTTCCTCCACTCGCTAATCAACACGAAAAGTCACTTGTGCACTGGACGCTCTGTGATTGGCTGATGTAATCAAGCTAAATCTGCACCAAGGAACATCCCAAAACCACCAAAACATCAACGTCCAGGCAGAGGAGGAAGGGTTTGAGGCAGACACAGACACTGACACACAGGTATAGAGGCCCAGAGGAGACGATTGAGCAGGATTATTCCTGTAAAAGTTGACATTTAATTTAGTAGGCAAATCCTGCAGACTCTACCTTTCAGCACCAGGTCTTGGAAAAACAGGTATTGCATCAGGACACTTACAGTCTTTTCAAATAACTGATGAAAACTGCTCCTGCTCGATGAGCTCATCCTCTGTATCACCCCGTTCTCTCAGAGGAACAAAAATATGCTCTCATATTTTCCAATATCACTCCCTTCTTATTGCGATCAGCTTTGTTTTTACTGTTTCTGTGGTTTGAAGTGTTGTTTCACGGTCAGAGAGGAGCATTTCTTACCCTGATGAGCTGATGATTTAAGTGTCAGTCCTTCCCCTGTCTCCCCCGTTAGCACCAGAGGGAAAACGAGCTGCAGACAAACTGCAGAACAAACTGGGTCCTGCTGCTCAGTATGTCTGGGCCGTAGCGAGCATTAGGTTAGCAAAGTGGGCTCAACTTGCATGCGATTAGGCTGTCAACATCTGAAAATAATGAGCTGCAGACAGAACCACATTGGCATGCAAATACTGTACTGACATTTAAAGCTGGCTTAACATAAACGAGAGAGGAGAACAGATCGAAGAGGAGCCCCGGCCCCCCACAGCCCACAGCAGAGTTACAGACCTACTGGGGGTAATGGACAAGCCGGACCTCTCAGAACCTTCAGGATGAAATCATAATTCCCCGGCATCGGCCCGCGTGGACAAATGGGACTGAGGGTCGATTAAGTTCTAAAGGGGACGTGGTGTTGATCTCATAAAGGGCATCAGGAGATGTATGGCCTCTTACAAGATCATTTAAACCACTTAATGGAGGACAGGAATTAATGGCTGCCACAGAGCAGAGTCAATTATATGGATATTTTCATAACATACTGTGTATAATTCATAGAGTAATGGCACCCACCCATCAGCCCCTCTGCTTTTGTTTAGCTTATAGCCTCCTTTAAATGAGCGTATTGACTCTGTGTTTCTGAGCACGCTGAGCCTCCGTCTTGGTGCTCGGCCCTGATATAGATGTGTTGTCACTGTCAGCCGTTGTGGGGTGGCACAGCCTTTGATGGCAGCGGCTCTTGTTAATTTGTATTAATGTCAGATAATTTGGAGTTGCGATGGATGTATGTGCACGTCTTGTGCTCTCAGGCAAAAAATTGGATTCATTAAGAAGACGGAGGAGCTGGTGAGGTTTTTTGGCCCCGTGGTTTCAGGTCACTGAGTAATGTGAAGAGATGGAGAGGGTCTTGGCCTGGAGGGTGGGTGGGTGGGGGGGAGCTGGTCAGAGACAGAGTGGAGAAGACAACACCCCCACACAGGAGCACATCACTCACTCTGACGTGTCTCTCTCTGGACACACGCTTTTTGCCGTTTTGCTCTTTTACAGCAGCAGCAGGCTGCACTCGTGACTGAGAGCAAGTCTCAGGACGACTGCGAGGAAGGAAGTGTCGGCTTTAGGTCAGGGGTCTGTGGTGTAGAAAATCTATACAAATTTATGGTTGCACTTCCTTAACTTTCTTCGACTTTTGTATTTTAACCTGATGCTTTTATTCTACATGTGATTGACTGAGTGTTGTTTGCATGAGCTGGACTGTGCAAAACACAATTCTGAGTAATTGGACAATAATGTATTATTTTATTTTATATTTTTGTGCATATTTATCTAAATTAGATTTTTTTCGAATTAATACATTTGTGCATATGATATCGTAGATTCTAATATTTACTATTTTATTTATGTTTAATAAATAAAAAAAATTAAATAAAATAAAATGACAAAAATTAAAAAAATTAAATAAAATTAAAGTTTGCAAAAATTTACACAAAATAAAAAAAAACACATTTAATCTTGGAAATTGTTAGAAACTAAAAAAATATAAAATATTATTTTTTTAATTTTTTCAGTTTCTGAAATAAAAAAAAAAGATATATCAAAATTTTGGAAATATTGCAAGCATTTTTTTTTTAATTTTGTTAATTTGCAGAAATTAAAAACAGAGAATCAATACATTTTTTAAAAAAATTTAACATTTTTAAAAAAAAAAAAAGTTTGCAAAAAAAATCAAAAAATTGCAAATTCTCCAAGAACAAAAAAAAAAAGATTTTCCTATTTTAAAAAATGTTGGAAAGAAAAGAAATTCAAAGAGTTTGCAAAACATAAAAATAATTGCAAAAAATCTCAAAAAATCTGGAAAGCTTCATTGCAAGATGTGAGGCATATTTAGTTCAATAAAATGTTAATTCATGATTTTATTTAGTGTCAGTGTCTTTAATCATCAATACCCTCTGTAAGAAAAAAATAAAAAAAAATTGAATAATTTTCTTTAAAGCTACGAGGGGCCACTGCAAAGGAGTCAAAGAGCTCCATGAGGCTCTAGAGCCGCAGGTTGAACACCCCTGCTTTAGGTTGCTCTACTTTCTTGGTGATAAACCAGAGTCATCAGACTTGTGAACAATGAGAGAGCAAACAATAAAAACTCCTATCACGTTCATAATTAGGCACAAATAGACAAAGCAGACTCAGTCATGCAGACAGGAGTTCGCTCGGGCCTCTCTTTGTCAGATCCAATCATGGACGGGTGAAGAAGACGACTTGGAAATGAAAAACATCCTGTCCCTTTTGTTTAAGACTGAGACTGTCATCTCCTTTCCCTTCATCCCAAAAATTTAGAAACAATCAAAAGAGATGTCTTATGGGAACTCTTCCTGGTCTACAGCGCCCATCAACCTCCCCCTTTACGCCTCCTCTTTAAGAGGGGACTGTTACACCTTTACTCCTCCTCACAGCTCTGTACAAAGGGACAAAAGCTCAATTAGTGGATGATGATTGAAGATTAAGGTAGAGCCAAACCAACGTCTGCATAAACGAGTCTGGGAGAGGGCAGAGTGATGGCGAGTTTGTTTTGACAGATTTTAGTTTTTTGGGTCATTTTGCTTTTATCATGTCCGACAGCTGAACGGTAACGGGAGCTACTGGGAGGACAGAGGGATGTTGGTATGCAGCAGAAGTCTCAAGGCCAGATCTGAACCCAGGGTAGGACTTCAACTTTGTTCACAAAACTGTCACAAGTCAGGCTGCACCATTGATCGTTAAAATCTCATTTGTAAATATGGACGATTCTTTAGCATTAATGTCATGGGCTCCAATGTAAACAGATGCAGCGCTGCCAGTGCCTTCTCCAGCCAATCACAAAGCGTCTTTACAACATGTGGCCCCGCTGCTGCTCGCTTTCCTTGAATGACTTGGGGGCAGCCGAACTGTACGTCCCCTATTCGTCCCCAGATAGCTTAGCTTAGCTTAGCAGATACAGTTTCCCAAAAAAACAAAACTGATTCAGGAGTTCCACATTGACTTTTTCCCAAAAAGCACTGAGATGTTCAACTTAGCACTAGCTTGACGCTAACGTAAATGGGAAAATGCATTGATATGCTAGCGGTTAGCATACATCAATAAACCTTTCATTTTAAAGCAGAATTTCAGCTTTCATCTTTGAAACATTTAACAGTTAGTCATTGTTAACGACAATAAAAACTCCAAATGTCCAAATACTCACAGCTAAATGTTTTACACTGCAAAAACATTAAATCTTATCAAATGTTTTTGTTTTATTTTGAGTAAAAACTGTCTTATTATCCTCAATGTGAGCCACATTCACCATATCAGTCTAGAAAATGTCTCATTTCAAGTAATTTAAAGACAAAATTAGGTCTGAATGGCTTGTAACAAGTAAGAAAAATCTTCCAATAGAACAAGAAAAAAAAATGTCTTAATACAAGTAACTTTTCTATTGGTTGTTGGCAGTTTTTTTTAAACTCATTGCAAGTAATTCAGGCCTCATTTTGTCTTTAAATAACTTGAAATCAAACATTTTTCTGGACTGGTCAGGTGAATGTGGCTCACATTGAGTCTTAAAAGACATTTTCAGCTGTAATAAGACAAAAACACTCGATAAGATTTCAGTTTTTTGCAGTGTATGGACAGGAAGTGGAAGAAAAGTTACAGCAGGCTCAATCCTGACTTCTTATCGACAACTCAAAGCTGACACTAAACAGTCTGCTGAGGTCAGTATCAAATAACAAAACAATACATTGATGTCATGTGACTTTCACTTATTTTTATTTATTTATGTCTGGAGATATCTAGATTAATTGGCCAATTTCATATTTTATTTTCACCTCTAAACTCAATTAAATGTTAACACAAAAACCTGTGAAGCTACTTTTTATACCCTGAACATCCACAAGAGGAACTGATCAGGGAATGGATAAAGAATCAGATTGATAAGCGAAATCGATAAGGGCATTGGTATCAATAAAGTTTTATCAACATCCATACCTATGAATATTCAGTGATCTACTTTTGTTTTCTTAAAGTTCATCAATGCAATTGGTTTTTGTGAAGATTTTGTGCAAATAATAATTTTACTTTGACTGCAAATGAATATCAGCCCCAAACATCGGTTATCGGCCTCCTTGACGTCTGATGATTGGTATTGATTACGGCCCTGAAAAAACATATCGGTCTCTCTGATTCAAATGCAGAAAAACAAAGGTGTTAGGATAGATTTTTAACACTCTTTTTCAAAATCACAGTGTACGTATGGCTTCTGTGTTAGCAGCTGAAGGTAGTTGTGTTTGCTGTAAGAGCCAAACATTAACGTGTAAAGAGGAAGTCAGAGGAACTCATTAACGCCAACGAAGCAGACTCAGGGTGAACCTATGGACTGGATCTCTTGTAGCGGGATGACAAATGGCTTTCCAAATCAAAAACTCTTTACAAATGCAGATTTTATCCATTATTGTAAACATAATAAAACAAAAACAGGGCCGAGTTTTAGGTAAAATCATGTAAACAGAAATGTTTACCTCAGAGGTGACAGAGCCAGGATAAGGACAGTATCAGTGGCAGCTGATTACGTCAGGAAACACAGAAATTCATGCACAGAGGAAGTCTGATTTTCTACTTTTTATTTAAATACAGCATCTTTAGCTTTGTTGTTTGTTGTTGGATTGGTCCGTTTGTGTATTTCCACAGCAGTGAAGTCTCCGGTCTCTGGCGCCACTATTTTGGGTGAAGTTTGGGAACCCCTGCCCTGTGTTGTTGAAAATCACACAGTGAGCAGGTGTGGTTTGGGTCAGTGTGACCAGAATAAAACCAGAGCTGGGCCGATAAGGCGTCTTCACAGTGTTTCAGCTGAGTTTTAGGACGTAAAACGCCAACGTTCGTTTTCCTGCAGCTCATTAACCACCTGGACCAGCAGCCTGGACGTCCTCAGACGTTGGTGCCATGCTGATACAAAGGGAAATGTAAAAACAGATAAAGAAATGAAAGATAGCACAGAGATAGAGCACCAGTGTCTCACACTTGTGAGCAGCACTCACTGTCATGCAGATTTTACAGCCTGGCAGGCGTGCAGAGTTTGTGGGAGGCCCCAGAGCCTTGGTTTGGCTCCTGACCTCAGCACCGCTCCGCTCAGCATTTAGCGGCCGTTAAATCACGGGTCTGTTTGATGTGCAAGCTGTGTGCAGCAGGATGTGAGGGGGAGCGAAAAGCAAGCACCCTTTTTATTTTTGTTTATGACGTTGGCTCGGTTTTGACGGCTCGCTGGTGTGTTGATGAGGCGCATTTTACGAGAGGTTAAAGACAAGGAATCAGTCAGCGCTCAGCTATTTTAGGAAAAACCATCTAGTGGTGTTCTGCTTTGTCTCATTTCATACAGTTATTATCGTTCAGCTTTTGACAATCATGAGAAGTCTCTGCTGGTTATTGGGTTTGATACGGATTCCTCAGAAGTTTCTTGTATTAAGACATTATTCTAGTTTCAAGAATATTTTTCTTTTTGCAGTTTACTAAAGCAAATCAGGCAATTGCCCAAAACACGTCTGGTATTTCTTTAGAGGCACTTTTACTCCCTGTTCCCGTTTGCACCAGATGACATCCAGATACAGCAGCAAACCCTCACAAACTAAAAAGAGCCTCTTTATAAATGTAACATTAAAACCTCTTGTTCTGTCCACAGGGGCCAGCAGACTGATGAACAGTGAAAGTCTAACACAGCTGATCTGTCTGTTCACATCGTACCAAAAAGTCATCAAGCCCAATCATGTGGATTAACCACCTCACATGGTCATTAGCAGAGCTCTTAGACTCCTTTTCAGTGGCTCCATGTAGCTTTAAAAAATATTACTGAACCAAAGAATAGTTATTTTTCTTCCAGAGGGTATTGATGATTAAAGACACTGACATTAAATAAAATCCTGCGTTAACATTTAGTTGAACTAAATCTTCATCCCATCTGTCAATAAAGCCTGCCACCGCTCTACTTCACCTCCTACAACATCAACAGCCCACCAACTTTCCATGCACCTGTGGCTAACCTCAAGTTTTACAGCCCTGGGAAGATAACTACATCTACAGAAAGACTCATCTGGAGGAACCATGCCTGCTTCTTTTCCATACTTGATATTTAGCAAAATATAAGCAAACAAAAAAAAAATTGAGCTGTATTATTCTATCAAACTTGAGTATTCTTTCAAAAATTTCAAATTTTTTGCAAATTTTTAGTCCTAAAAAAAACCTTTTTTTTTTTTGTAAAGTTTTGATATTTCTTTATTTTAATTTTGAATTTTATTTCATCTTTTTTCATTTTGTAAATATTTTCTTAATTTAAAAAAATCACAAATGTTTTTTGTAAATTTTTTATATTTCTTTATTTTAATTTTGAATTTTATTTAATCTTTTTTCATTTTTTAAATATTTTAAAAAAAATCACAATTATTTTTACATTATTTTGAAATTTCTAAATATAATCTAATTCAATTAATTGTTCTAAATATTTTAAAATTTTTAAACTTCAATTTTTTAAAAAAATTTTTGAATTTCGAATTTCCAGATTTTTTTTTTTTTTGCAAATTTTAGAAATCATAAACCTTTTTGAAATTCTTGCACATGTTCTAAATCAAGAAAGAAATTAAGACATTGCATGTTTAGTGTAATAATTAAAAAATATATATATTGTTACGGTAACTGTTTTATTTTAGATTTTAATAATATATAGATTTTCATCGTATTTAGAAAATATAGATTTTCATTCTGTGTGACTGGACTACCTTAACTGATAACATGCCGGGTGAATAAACATGTTTGATATTGTAAACAACAAAAAATGATGAGTTAAACAACATTGATTCTTTCAAAAATTTGAAATTTTTGCAAATTGCAATTTTTGGAAATTTTTAAATGTAGTTTTTCGACATTTTTTTTTAATTTTTTTTTTTTTTTTCATTTTGCAAATTTCTGTTTCACAAATTTTTTTAGCAACTTTTAAATTTCATTATTGCAATTTTTGCAAATTTTTCACATGTTGAAATTTCTGCATTTTTTTTTTATTTCAAAGTTTTTTTTGACATTTTTGGCAAATTAAAAAAAAATACAAAAATAAGACATCACGTGCTGTTGCATAAATCTGAAACACTAGATAATGATTCACCAAATTTGAACTTTGTATGGTATTTTATACACTTTATAGTCTCAAATGTGAAGATTCAGTAGATTTTGTGGCTCCTGAATGACTTTAATCCAGGTGAGTTGAGGAAAAATGGCTCCTCTTAAGCACAGGTTTCAGACCACTGGTCGTTAAAAACACTGATGGGAACATTCGAGGTGAAGCGGTGCAGCTTTGTTCTCAGAGTTTTAACATGATCTGCAAACTTCAGTCCCTGCAGATCTGTTGGAGTAATTTATTCATCCATAAAAGCTAATCATGAATACAGTGAATGCTGCTCTCACTCCAGATTTCTCAGAGATTGACGGGTGGATTGGTGCCGTGTCAGCAGTGATGTGGGCGCCGTGCGTCAGAGGCCAAAGCTTGTGATTTACCAGTCAATCTACGTCTCAGCCCTCGTAGCTCTAACCAGCGGAGGAAGCTCGTAGAGGGGGTCAGATCAGGTGGATGGGTACGGAGGTTGGAGGTCGTACTGGGTGTGTTGTCGCTGACACTGACTGTAAACGTGTTACTGTCAGGGGAAATGTCCATGTTTCCTTCATTCAGAGGTTTTTAATCTTAAACAGCAGCTGAGTGACAGCTCTACTTGTGTTTATACTTAATAAAAATTGATAGCTCAGATTATATAATTGTAAGGTTTTTCTGAAATGTTAAATTCAACGTTATCAAAACAGCATTCATGAAAAGTTTTTTGTGCAGAGAAAATTGCTCCTTATTGACTCGGTGATTGAAAAGCAGCTCAAAAAGCTTTTGAAGCTGTTAAGTTCTCAAAAAAGATTATTTTCCAAATCTCCGAGAGATGGTGAAATTGTTAGTTTGTCGGCCTTAATTTCAGTTTAACTCAGAGATGTGAAATGATCGGCTGACTCACTGTGAGGAGGAGTAATTTGGGTACATGGCTCAGACAGAGGAATAACAGTAACTGGAGTAAGAGCAGAGATAACAACCAGGAGGGGAAGAAATGTTAGAGCTCGGTTTAGAGAGAATTTGACTTTAACCTTGAAATAAACTTTTTATTGGCGTTACCTTCTGTAAAACATTCAAGATATAAACTGTGAGTGATGACTGTATGACTAATGTCAGTCTCATTTTGAGTGACGTGGAGTTGGCCCAGATCAAAAAATGTTTTGTCTCCTCTTTCGAACTAAAGTTAACCCTCTATGGTATGCATTGTGATGCCAGTTTGGAAAAAAATAGTGTTTTTGTCATAAAAAAGACAAAATAATAATATAAAGAAATTTTCAAAAATATTTTTTCTAGTATTTTTTTTGGTGCGTTGCCTTGAGGTCACATTAGGGATGGACTGATTATCGGCCAGGCCAATTATCGGGGCCGATATTTGGCATTTTGGGGCATATTGGCATTGGCCTTTCTTTTAATCCAAATGCTGATAATGCTAATGTCAAAGGAAAATCCCATTGACCGGCTAACGCAATTAGCATTGTGACTACTTACTGTCTATGAGCTTATTTTAACTTCCACAGACACAGAAATCACTCCTCCTATCAATACCCACAGGAAAATGTTTTTCTGCCTCTTAAAAATGATAAGAAAAGTTTAAAACTGCAGACATTCAGAAGCTGCTTGTTGATGCTTCTCTACCCTATGGAAACCCCAGAGGGTCAAAACATTTAAAATCAGTCATTTAAACTCAAACAGAAAATTAATTCAGTTGCATAAAATGCCTGTGAAAGGCAGCACAAACTCAGTCCTGTCCAGTTTTATTGCAGTTACATAGAAACTTTTTAAAACTTTATGTACTGTAGAAAACCTATTTATTTTTTGAGTTTTCATTTAACTGTATAAAACATGCTGCTGAGCCTGGGAGCTGTTTAATTAACATATGCTTTAAGGCATTTGAATGCAGTTAAGTGTTGGAGTTTGTATTGTCCAACATTTTCACGCCAGTGTTTTCACTTTGACTGCAAATGAATATCAGCTTCAAATATCAGTTATCGGCCTCCAAAAATCAATATTGGTCCATCTCTAGGTAACATTATACTATAATGGTCAGTAATGAAAAAAGAAAGTAATTTATTTCTATTTTGACACATTTTTTTCACATGGATAATACTTGATGGCCTCAACAGGTTACATTTGTGCCATAAAGAGTGTAAAAAACTTAAAAATAGCTGTTTTATAAGACTGTACGTCTGAATGTTGCCTGCAAGCAGCACTAGTAAGTCTCTGCATAGTTTATCTAACTTTACATGAACTATTTAACCAAAGACTTCACTCCTGTGGCTTTCAGGAGACAGACTTCCCTTGGTGGGACATTTTTTTTTACTCCACAGTTTTTCAGCCCTTTCAGCCTTGTAGCTTCAAAAACATTTTAATGACTGGCATGTTTTTGAACAGTGTGTAAACTAGGGATCAGTATCGGTGGGAAAGGGCCGATCCATGGTGCCGATCCAGGCAAACAGCTCTGTGCCTTTTTTTTTTTTGTTTTTCTGCATCACCAGTCTACAGAGTATAAGAGTTAACATTTAAACTTCTGACATGATAAAGCCTTGTTTTGCTGTTACAGATTTTATAGTTTAAGTAAATATGACTTCAGTAATTTCATCTACTCATTTTTTGCTTTTTACCCAAAACATTATCAGTCTCACCCCACAGTAGAGCATGCAGGTTATCATTTTTCACTGGTATCAGATCAGTATCAGTATCAGTCGATACCCAAAGCCTAAGTATCGGTATCTGAACCAGAAAAGTTGGATTGGTGCATCCTTAATGTAAACCAAAGTGACAAAACTAGATGGTTGTCATGGTGACGCTGTAATGGTACAGTCAGGGCTTGAGGCTAACACCCGCCAACCCGCTGAATGATGGTGAATTCCAGCTGTGGCTGGTAACACCGTCACTCCTACTAACCACTTTGGCGGGTTGAATTATTTACCTGTAGTTTTTTGAAACAGCATCTGAAATACTAAAGCTATTGCAATATGAGACTACAACACTACAACTCCCATGAGCACTGCCTGCACAAAGTGTTTGCTCATTGGTCCATTCACCAAGTCTCTGAGATTCGCTCAGACGTCAACTCCAGCCTCTAGCTCGGACACAGTGACAGCTCCTGGTGTTCAGCGCCTGATAACGTGATTTATAACTTCACTCACGTCTTTTTTGCTCTCTATTATAAACAGATTCTGGGGTTTAAGTCACAAACTAGCGTCAAAACTCTTGTAACTTTTTAAAATTGAGGACATTTATCGGCTGGAGCTCATTTAAGCTCACACAGCAACACTCACAGCAGAGCAGAGGAGGAGAGAAACTGGTCACAGATATGAGGAGCTAAAGGAAAAATATTTAAACTTCCTAATATAATATACAAACATTTGTCAAAGTTATATGTAAAAAGTTCACTCTGGAAATATGTGAACAAACCAAATCATTCTAAATAAATGAAACTTATGGTCCAGTGTGACTTATATCTGCTGTTTTCCTCTTCATGATGCATTTTTTGACTGTTACGACTTCACCATCGTCCAGAAAGTACGGTACTTAGTTTATTACTGAAAAATAACTGTTGTAAATAAATATTTATCTTCAACCCTCACAACTTTTATCAAATGCAATAATAACAACTAATAATAACTACTACTTTTATAACTTTGTCATAATAGAAGCACAACCTTCCACACGACCATTTCAAAAGTGAGTACCTGATAATGACCTGTGGCTTTAAACATGTATGTAGTCTTGATTTGAGTGTGTTCAGGGGTCATTTAAATTTAAAAAGGTTGTAAATTTAGTTTAAGCAAACTTTAGCATGCCATCATTGGCTTTAATCACATTAAAGATGATTATCCAACAACAAAGTTGTGGCTAGTGAAAATGCTGAGTGGCTAGGAACTCTGGGAAACCACTAGCTACAGTGGCTGGTGAGCACAAGTTAATACACGTTTCTATAATAATAAATTAACAAATTAAGTACTTTAAATTATTAGAAATTATGCTTTACATGTCTATTAATATTGATATTTTTTTATTATTGTCTTGTTTCTTATTGGACAATTTTTAAGAAAGAATTAGCTGCGTTGCTTCTTGCGAGAAAGTCTGCCAAAAAGAGATCCAGCATGACCTCCTGAGGGTCATATGACAAATTTAAACACTGGTATTGGTTACTTAAGGTCTCTTTTATTTTTTTTTAAGTATTTCAGGACACCTGAAATGTATTGTGTGAGTGTAAAAGGCCAAAAATAGGTTTGTATCATAAATGGGATCAGGTGAACTGATTCTAATCAGATCTGTCCGTCTTAACTGGTGTATCCTCACTTTTTCAAGTTGAACAACCGTAAAATAAAAGTTATGCTCAACAAATCTGCTTTTCTCAGCCTTGGGTAATAAATTTAACTGAATTTTATACATACACACCCTAGATGACCCTTATTAGAGTCGCCTGAATGTGACTGCTTGAAGCCACTCAGGAAGAACTTTTGCCCAAACGTCTGAGCGACAACAAAAACTGTGGATGAAGTTTTAAAAAGTGACGTCCTCTCCCGTTCCTTAATTCATAAATATGCTTTGAAATTATCCAACTTTTATTACAAAAGTTTTGATCTTTTCTTTTTTTCTTGTCTGAAATTAGACGGAGTAAAGGATAAACTGTCAACAACAAAAAAAAGCATCCTCCTCTGAATCAACTCAGTCTCACCTCTCCGTGCGTCTCTGTAAGCTCCTGAGGGTAATTAAGCTATTAGCAATCAGCCTGACCTTTACTTTGAAGTTTTTTACTCCTCGATATGAAGCTTTAGCGCTGAGAACGTGCAGTAATGACTGCCAGGGGGAGCATCCTCATGGTGGGCAGGTTGCCGAGCACACTCCCTGTTGCCTGGCTGTGTTGTGCGGGCGCTGATAAGCATCCATTTTTCATCAGCTGCGAACTGTGAACTGAGTCTGACCTCACCTCACCGGCCCATCATCAGTCATCAGGTCACATGGTCTGAGCTGTTTGATCCGACTAATGGTGCTGACGGAGAGGAGCCGGGCCCAGCTATGGGAGCCTGCTGGGGTCATCCAGGGGGACTCTGATACCAGGATCTATAGGGATGCAAATGTGCCCGGCTGCCTGACCACTGCATCACAAAGGGAGTGAGAGAGGGCAGCTGCTCACATTAGTTTATCCGTCTGTGTGCGTGTCACAGCGGAGACTAATGCATGTGGCACTTTGTGTTGTTTCAGAGTTGTCTGAACATGAGAGTGATTAAGGAACTGTTTAAAGGGACTCAGAGGTCAAGGGTCATGAGTGATAAGTGAGGTCACAGGAGGTCGTCGGCGGTCGGGTTCATTAATTTCGCCTCATACTTGGCTCAGCAGAAACGCACAAAGCTGCTCTGGTTAATGTATGATTTCACTCAAAGTCACAACAATGGCGTCCTCCTTTAACCACGAAGGTAAACTTTAATTCATCACATCATGAGCTGAAAGAGTGGCCAGCTCTTTCTTCGACCTCTGTTTCAGCGACCTGATAAATGAATCCAGAAAACAAAAAAGCTAAAAACAAGGGCTGTCATTTTAACGCGTTAATCAGATTAATTAATTACACCACAAATTAACGCGTTATAAAAATTAACGCAGATTAATCTGGATCCCAAACCCGCAAGGCGTTCAAAGACGCACTTATTTTCAAATGTCTGGCATTTACAAACCATTTGTCCTACTTGGAAAAAGTGGTGTTCTCGTTAGATTCTCAAATTTCCCACGGTCCCTGAATGTATCGCACATGAGGTCAGCAACATGCTTTAAACCGGGGGGAAAACAAGAGTGATTTTTGGGGGACTGCCTTCCATATCTTGTTTATTCACACGTCCTTTTTGAAAATCTGCAGAAAATCAACCGTTTGCTCAATTCTGTAAAAAACAGATAATTCTACACTCTTTACTGCATCAAACAAGCCCTGAATGATCGATAAATGTCCTGTATTTAAATCTAAAGAATTCTTTGAAAATTTGCTTCCATCTTCCTGGTGTCATGTTTCAGCTTGGGGCTGCTCTGCACCAATGAGCAACAGTTTGTGTGTTCAGAGCATGTTAAACTGAGAATACTTCACTTTTCTTTGATCCAAGACTTGAAAAAAGTGTTTTGTACATAGTTCCTCACAGTTTTTAGCCTTTAGCCCTGGTTCTCCTGACCTCATAGAAGTATAGAAGTTCATATTGCAGTGAAAATTGAGTCCACATCGAGTAAAAATGTGACAGAAGCAAAAACCGTCCTAAAAATCAAACCAGCTTATCTTAGGTGCAGGACTGTGTAGATTTTGTAAAGATAGAACCATAAAACTTTTTCCATGTGTTTCTTGTGCCTCAGAGTACCTAAAAATGTGTTATTTTTAAATGTTATTTAATGTTTTTTAATGTAATTTTAATGTCCTGGAATTCAAATTCTTTATTTTGGGACCTTAAGCAGATATGAGATCAAAATGCGATTAATTCGATTAATTAATTACAAATCCTGTGATTAATTAGATTAATTTTTTTAATCGCCTGACAGCACTACTAAAAACAGCGGTGATCTCATCAACACTCTCTGATTCGGCGCTGTGCTCGAGCAACATCACGCCTCTCCATAACTCCATAGCTTTTATAGACCCACCTGATCAACCTGAGAAGCCGGTGATGCAAGATAATCTAAGGTCTCTTTGAACGAGAAACTGAACCGTTTTTGTTGGAAACAGATTTTTCTGTTCCTGCTTCAGGCCTGAAAAATTAATGTGACGAGTGTTATCTCTGTCAGAGATAACATGCTGTCAGGGTGGATTAATAATCAATTACCAGCATCCAAATTTTATCACTTTTATTTCTAGGAGATCAGAACTCTTTTTGCTGCATCACACGGAAAGTGTGCGCTAAAGTAAAGCAAGCAATGTGAGTTAATGTGATGTATATTTAGTGTAAAGGGCAGGGATGGTGTATGCTTAAGGTCTGGGTAGAAGCTTTTAGCGGCTCCCCTCGCTGTAATTAAAGCTCCACTGTGTTAAGACCTCGTGGGTGAGTGCATGTGGGTGTGTGATATATATTTTGTGTGCTTTTGTGTCAGAGTCTGGTCAGCGTTTGAGCGTCGTGAGCGTAATCTGAAAGGCATTAACTTTATGTTCACGGGATCTGCTGCTGGAAGCATTAGCAGAGCGAGCTAATAGGCTATTTTACTGCTTTCTGCATGTGTACCTTTTCATCGGCTGCAACCGTGTCATTAAGTGTGCAGCCTGCAGCCCCGAGCGGTGTGTATATACTCTGTCCTCTGCAGGGACGGGCATCCCCATCTGGGTGCACTGCCTGCACCACCCTCCATATGGTGGCTCGTCATTAGTTTCCTGTTGCCCCGGCGCCCGAGGTCCATCAAACCCCAGAGTCCAATCCCTCCGCAGCCCTACTTCTCCTCCTCTGTGACATTTCTCTCTCCGGCCAATCGGATAAGTCACACATGGCTTGGCGGCACGAAAGAACAGCAGCAGCCTGGAGCAGATGTTGCTGCCCGTGAAGTGGAAAACTGGGTTTCAAGAACAGTATGTGAGTTATTGTTAAAGAGTTCACCGTGTCTCCGAGTGGGATGTGGTTTTGAGTTACGAGCCGAGACCCCGGGGTTCAGATCTTTTTTGAAGATAAAATTCAAAGGGTTATGTTTTTTTGTCTCCGAGCATTTCTTATTGTGCGCAGACTTCAGGGATATGAATGAATAAAGCAGATCTATTGTAGCGCTGCTCACATTTGTATAAAAATGAATTTTATGAGCGGTAAACTTAGACCGATTGCACAACCCCACAAACACATGACGGGTTAGCCGTAAAGGAAGCCAAATAAAGCAGCGCTATAGGCTTTTTAAGGGTTTTTCCATTCCCAAAGTAAGAAAGAGCAAAGTTATTTTTGTCCACTTTTATTCTGTAATATGACCAATATTTTCATATTCAAGTGTGTATGAAAAAAAGTCACTGGTTTCTTAAAAAGCTAAATACAATAAGCATTGGATCAAGGCACATACAAGACTGGCCAAAGGGCATACAATGCACTTTGGTTTTCAATTGTTAAGAACAGTTAACTTCAAATTGTGGAAACATAAAAGTGTGTTCATTTGGAAAATAATACAAAATAATACTCATAACAAGGAGTCGCTGCCACTGTGGGGAGTCGGATGAAAGCCAACACGTTTCGTCTTTTTGGCCAGGTGACGAGAATGACGTATGGTACATGGTACTAAAGAATGCCGCCATTGTCGTTTGGCCTTTGTTGGCTTGTACAAATAGAGACGGTGGGGGGTCCTCTGTGTCAGCCTGTCCAGTCTACGTGTTCGGAGGAGCTCCTTAAGGTCTGTGTGCTTTATCTGCCCTGTGCTGTGGCCTACAATCCTATCAGAAACACCCGCTCGGGTCGCCTGGCCTCGCCTCGCTGTGTTTCTTCTTTTTGCAAACAGGAAAAAAAGAGAAAATCACACACTGAACAAAGCAGAGAAATAAAGCGTCGGCACCTCATGTTTAGATTCTCGTGATCGATACCTGGTGAATACTAGAGCGACACGCTTGGTCCGAAGTACGCGGAGGCAGCTGCTGACTGCTCCTTCTTTTCGAGGGCCTGCTTTTTGCAAATTAGTCGAAGAGCTGTGCCGTAGTTTTACTTCATGTCATTTTTTTGCCTTTTTGTTTTTCAGACAGCCACAAAGTTAAAAGAATGACCTGTGCTTATACTACAAGGTTTTCTAAGGTCTGATTGTTCAACACAGCAATGAAAACCCACTTTCACAGTTGACAAGTCATCATATCTCAGTGTAACACAGAGTTTCTTTTAGTTGGTCGATAACCTTAAGCAAAGGAAATACAGTACAAATTACTACAAATCCCTAAAATATAGAATTGCAGTTAGTCACAATACCCACTGATGGTTCAGTGATGGCCTGCAACAGGAACGTTCTCCGTCTTCATAAAATGTCCTTAAATATAAATTATATGGCAAATGTACAGAACATTGCTTCCTTAGTCTTATAGATCCAGTGTTTTGTAAAAGTCTCGCCACTCGTTTTAAGTCGCACACTCTCCGTGAATGGCCATGCGCAATATCATGAATGGGAATGATCTGAATCTGGTATTCCACTGTCTCTGTAGCTCCTGTTGTTGATATTGTTCTCGCTGTGAGGGCTTTTGTATAAACTCAGGCCATTGGGTGGGAAAATTGTGTGTATCACAAACTCCTCCTTGGACACAGGCAGGTGATTTATAGGAATCATTTGAAAAGAAGTCTCTCGGATTTCCAGGATGGAGTTGTCCTTCTTAGTGCCGGCTTCAGCGTAGTCGTCCTTTCTCCGACGGCCCTTGTTGTAGGTGCAGTTCCTGGAAAAAAGTGAACCGTTCCTGTGGACGTACCAGCACACCAGTGCCAACATGATTATTGCCAAAAGCGCCACAGCCCCTCCGATAATAGCAGCCAAAGGCAGACTGGAATTTTTGTAAGGCTCTTTCTCCTGCTCTCTGTTCAACGTGGTGGTCGGGTTGTAGGATTTGTGAGAACCGGTCTCTGTCTCTATGCAAACGGGGGTCTCGTCTGCCAGGTAAATGTTGCTGGTCTCCATGGGGACCATGCATATCCTATAGGAAGACTCTGGCTCCAGCGCGGTGAGCAGGTACTCCGTCCGCTCCCCCTGCACGATGGTCTCGGTGATGGAGCCGAAGGGAGGGCTGTGACCCAGCTTCAGCCAGCTGAGCCGCAGGGCCGTCATGGGCTGCGACACTCTCCATGATATGTGAATCGCATCGGCGCTGCTCGACTTCACACTGATGGTGATGATCTTTCTGCCCGAAGACGTGGTGGTGCTGTGGTAATTCCTGCCAAAGTCCGGCCCCTTGACGACAGGTCTCTTCGTCACAAACGAGGGCCACTGAGGCTGCGAGGGCCGCGGCGTGTTGGACACCGTGCTGGTCTCGTACGTGGAAATGATCTCCGAGTCCGAGCAGTCAAACATGTCTGTGGTCAGGTCTTTAATCGCCATGCCTTTGACCTTATCGGGACCCTGGCACATGAAGCCCCGCACATTCACCTTGGAAGGCAACGACCGCAGCCAGTCGCGCACCCATTTCATGCGGCACGTGCACTGCCAGGGGTTGTTTCGTAGCAGGAGCTGCGTGAGGTTGTCCAGGTCTTCGAACACGCCCTGAGGCAGGCTGCTCAGGTTGTTCCCGGACAGGTCCAGGCGGTACAGCTGCCTGAGGAAGGCGAACGCTCCAGGAGGGACCCGGTTGATGTGGTTGTCTTGCAGCTGCAGCTTCTCCAAACTGGTGCCTGGCAGGTTGGCGGGCGGCGACGTCAGCGAGTTCCTCACCAGCGAGAGCTCGGTCAGATTGATGAGGTTTATGAAAGCCATCTCCCCAATCCCGCGGTTGTTGAGCAGATTCCCGTCCAGGATCAGCCTCTTCAGGTTGATGAGGTCTTGCAGCGACTGCTCGGAGATGGAGGAGATGCGGTTGTCGTCGAAGCGCAGCTCCTCGATGCTCATGGGGAGGCCTGAGGGGATGGTGCTGAGGTGGTTTCTGGAGAGGAAGAGCAGCCTCAGGTGGTTGCTGTCCCTGAAGGCCCCTTCCTCGATGCTGACAGCCGACACCGAGTTATCATCCAGGTGCAGCTCCTCGATGTAGGGGATCTGAGCTAGGGAGGAGTGGGTGATCATCCGCACGTTGTTCTCCTGTAGGTGGAGCTCTTTCAGCCCCAGAGGCAGGTTAGTGGGGAACTCGTCCAGGTTGTTGCAGTAAAGGTAGATCTTCTCCACGTTCACCAGCCTGCGGAGCTCGGCGGGGATGCCGGAGCTCTTGATGCGGTTGTTTTGTAGGAAGAGGACTGTAGCGTCTAAGGGCAAGCCGGTCGGGATGGAAGTCAGGCCACGGTCGTTGCAGTAGATGAAGGTCCCGTCGCAGCGGCAGGCGGAGGGACACGAGGCAGAGGTCACCAGGGGGTTGGCGAGGCCCAGCAGCAGCCCGATCCTGACGAGGAAGAGGATAAAGGCCTTGCACTGACGCACCATCTTGAAGCTGGCAGTCTAATCACTCACGAGCCCCTGGGGAGAAGACACAAGGGTACGTTTAATGCACGGGGCCTTTAAAGGAGAGCCAAATCCCTCATCATCGCTGGGTTTTTGAAATGCTGCCTGCAGCACTTTCTAGATTGAGAATCAGTTTCATTCCTCCTATTATCTGAACTGATCATTAGTGTTGCTGGACAGTAGAAAGAAAGTGAAACTTCAGTTTTGTAGCATAAACAGTTTTCAGGGGAGCTGATTTTGCAGCATGCGCAGAATTCGAGGGGTAAAAATACCCTCAGATGTGACCGCCATTAGCAATAAAAGCGCTTTTATTTGCTCATATTTAGAAACAAATGCTCCAGCTTGAATTAAATCTCCGTGCCTCAGCTTTTCAGGCCCTGCTCGTGAAACGTAATAGCATTCCTGACTTGTTTTACACGTTTCTGTATCTAAAGGCTGCCTTTCATCGCTGCAGACCATGAGAGGGAACAGAGTCAGGCTTTGTTGATGAACTGTTGTGAAACCGACATACTCTTAAGTCCTGTTGGATCATCCGTGCCTTTTCACATTTGAATTCTGGGCTTTAACAAGGCCCTTACAAGGAAGAAGAGAAGAAGAGGCCCGGGTAGGGAAAAATCCCAATAATACATCTCTGTTTGGAAAGGTTGTTTCACTCGAGGTTGAAATTTAGAGCTGCTGAAACTCGCAGCAGAAGGAGCCAACTGGCTGCCTGTCTTTTTTCCTCAGTATCAATTTGTAGTTACCTTTTAATTAGGCTAATACTGATTTATTGCTTTAATTACGCATTCCTGCCTTGACCTCTCTTCCTGCTCGTCTCATTAGAAAACCGTGGCGTGGTCAGTGAAGTGGAAAGGAGCAAAGCCATCTGTATTTGTCATACCTGATTTAAACGATGCGGTAAATCCTTTCCAGCCACCAAAAATCCAATCAAGCTTTCCTCTTGAATCGGCGGTTATCCTCTCTGAAAGGGGAAGTTTGTCCGAGGGGTTTCTGCTGATATCCTGCCCAGGTCAGTGTTTGCTGAGCTGATCCTTGTTTGGACGATGACCTCCTCTGTGTTGTCAGAGGCTCATGCTTTCAATGCCTTTACCATGGCAGATAAGCCTGTAGAAAAAGCATCCCCTCTGGCTGGCGAAGCGAGCGCTCTCAGGTGATATTAAAAATCCTAATGGGTGCAGGAGTTGTCCAGCTCAACAGCCATAACTGCAAATTAGATGTCTGTTGTGTTGTATAGTGATCCGTGCGTGGGGCGCTCCGCTCCACAATCAGGCCCGACAGGCATGATGAGTAGACTCAAAGCTGGTCTGAGCCATGCCAATCCCCGGCGCCACAGGCTCGATCCAGAACCTGCTCGCTGCTGTACTCCACGTCTTCAGGAAGCCCAGAATCCTCTGCTTCCTCGTCAAGCCTGGAAACACATTAATCCACTGATCTGGTCCCGTTTTTTTTCCAGAGGAGAAACCCAAACTCTCCTCGAAAGAGCGAATCAGTCGTCCTTCTGCGTCCGGCCGTCCTCATGCATCTGCACCTGCGCTGTCCTCACACCTGGGCTGGTCAGCTGAGAAGAGACAGACACAGAGGCACATTTAGCTCACTCATTGATTTAACACGAATAAAAGTCATCCAAATGTGCTGAAATCTGTTTTAGATAAAGAATTTGTCTGAAACTGAACTTTAACCTCTCCTACATTGTTGATTTCTTATCTAGAAACAGCCTTTCCCCTCGCCTCTGATTTAGCCCCGTGACCTTTAGCAACCCGTCACTTTGACAACCCACATTTCTTTCAGGAAGGAATGCATACGAAAGACAACAGTGATCTGGACCCTGACACAATGGAGGAGGGTGGAGCCCCCCCCCCTCACCCTCTGAATCCAGCTCCCTGCTTAAAATTAGTCCTTGGATTGTGAAACGAATCAGGAAAGTGAGATTAGATCCTTGGATCCAGTCAGCGCGGGGTGATTTCCTCCCATGGTTTAAAGCAGGGGTTCTCAAACTTTGAATTGAGCTACATTTATACTTTACAAGCAACTTTGAGGACGTGTTACTTCTGAAGCAGTGGTGTGCACAGAGGGGGGACAGGGGGGGCCTAGCTGCTGCAAAAAACCTGCTGACGTGACCTTAAAGGAGCCAAACATGGGCTGAAAACACACTTAACTGCCTTCTTGAAGGCAAAAACTCACACTATAGGTGCCTTTTTTCTTTTCTTGCCCCTGCCCTTTGGAAAGTCTGCGCACGCCCCTGCACCAAGGTGTTTTATTTGAGTTTTTTTTCTATTTCTATACATAATGCACACTTTTACAGCCTTCTTTAAGTTAATCTGTGGAGATTCCTGGGCCTTTACTTTGAGAAACACTGGTTCAAAGCGTTCCCGACCGAATTTTATAGGTATCGACCGAATTCCCCTTGCGAAGGAAAAATATAAAAAGGAAATTCCTCCACCGATTGATCGAGTAATTGGATGAAACACATTTTTGTTAAGTTAAAGAGCAGTTATTTTTCAAATGAAAATTTGTTTCAAGCAAGTGTAAAATCAAGTGACTTTGGGTGATAAATTTCCAAGTTCCGCGCGATCTGATGAGATATGAGATACAAGCAGCTGATGCAGATGAATACATGCTTTCATATCAGTCTCCAAACTCCAGAAAAGAAGCTAGATTTGTTGCTAGTTGCTATTTTGAAAAAGAGGTGGCTTGAGAGGTCTGAAAACTCTCTAAATATGGCGTCAGCTCTATTTGAAATGCCACTCTTTGATCTTTTTTAAAATTAAACGATTCCTCGAGGCAGAGAAAATTCCTCGATCATTTTTTGTAATCGAGTACCTCGAATTATTCGAGGAATAGTTTCAGCTCTAGTGCCAAAATATTTTTTTTTTAAAATGTATATTGTAATATATTATTTTTCCAATACAATTTCCAATATATGATATATTTGATAAAATAATATATTGAGGGTACATATACAATATATTATATATTCATGAAATATTTTGCAATATATAGGAAAATATAAATACTAATTCTCATATATGGGAATATATTACCTAATCTATGATATGATATTTTCCAATATGCTTCAATTTATTTTTCTTTTGTAAGTGTCCGTTAAAAGTACCAGGTACCAATTCACGAAAAATCACAAGGTGCCATGTTTAGGTACCTGAATGCATCATTGTGACTATGAGGGAGTGGAAGAGTAGGTGATTTTCCACGCTGGACATGAACGCAGCATTATAAGGTTGTAAATTGAAGAATTGAATAAAACAAATTGATATTTTTTTACAAAATAAACACAAAAAAGTACTGTTTGTTGGTACCAAATCGTTTCATCCCTACTCCTGACGAATGAAGCCCGTTTGGACTGAGTTTGGAGATTTGGAGATGAGGGCTGGCTCCTGCATCCATCCCTGTCAGCGCGTGTGTGTGACCCCTCACCCCGCGGCCCGTCCTTCCCTCTTCACTCCCTGTTTGCAAAAATAGAATCTCCTCTGTCTGAGAAAATGTTATGTTTCCTCTTTCAGCACAATAGCTCGGTGCCCTCACGCGGAGCCGGGGCCTGTGACCTGCTTTCAGACATGCTACGCTGTAAAACACGCAGAGGTAAATTAGGAACAAGAGGCTCGGCCATTTAACAGTCGTGGCTCCATGACAAGGAGGAGATTAGGGAACTGAGAGGCTTGTAACTTGATTACAACTCCTGAGATGCTGTCTAATAATAACGCCCTCCCTTCCTTCTGCTCCGTCCAAACACGGCCCCTCGGTTCAGTATTACATTAGCAGTAGATTAGAGTCCCGGGAAAAAGCACCAGATGTGACCTCTGCTAACTTCTGGAGTCTGACGAGATGAAATTCAGTAATGGAGTTTAGAAAATGGCGGGATGATAAAGGGATACGTGCCGTTTCTGTTGGAATGAACTTTTAATGCAGCACTTAGTCGAGCTTTTCCACGTCTGAATAGCCTCTTTCACCTCATTCTGCAAAGTTCTCCATCCTCTGAATTGAGTTAAGTATTTCGTCTTCATTTGATTGGAATCCCTCAATTCTCAGCATTACATAAAAGGAAGTAATAGTCTCTGCATTCCCGTCTTATCGAGGGAGCCCAGAGACCTATCAGCACTTGGAATAATAGGTTTTTAGGGTTGTGGGACAGAATGATTGTCTGCATAAATATCTCCACGGGTGATATGGCGAAACGTTTCTGCTTAGTCTGCGTTTCTTTCACCACCACGGCTTCGTTATCTGCTGATTTAACACGCTCTGACTCAGTGTCCAGTGTAAAAAAAGTCAGGACGTGTGGTTATTCATCGGGATATAGTGGGAGAGGATGAAAACACAGAGTATAGCATCATGTGTCTGCTTCATGCTAACGGGGAGCAAAGTCAGGCCTCCGGGCTTTTTTTTTTTCCACGCTCATCGGGTTTCAGGAGAGTGGCCCCTCGCCATTGTTGGCTGAGGCGAGCATGTGCAGGGAATGCACAAAGTTTACTTTTTAATAAACTGAAATGTATGCACCCCTATAGGCAGGCGCGCACTTCCTCTTCCTGTGCGGACAATAACTTCAAGAGCAGCAGAGGCTGAGTTCAACATTTTAGTGATGGATGCTCCTCTCCATCGCTCTAATAAGCTCGGCAGGCCGACAGGGGATTTCTCCAGCAGTCCAAGTGGCTTCTGCTTCATTTAATCTCAACTGGCAAAGTTAAATTGAGCATCCTGGTTAAAAAACTGTGTGTACAGCTAGTTACCTTTCAGTGGAGAGCGTGGGAGGCGCGCACAAAGCTGGACACTGATAGCTATTGTGAGCTCAACACGCATAAATGCACATTAGCCTGCTCTAACAGAGCCCGGGACTCTGTGCCTGCCCCCGAGTCATCGCGGCACAAGAAAGGCTGAGCAGAAACTCCAACAGAAACAATTTCATGGCTGTCAGAAGGAGTGCAGAGTCTAATGACTTCAGTAAAACACAGAATAATCCTACACAGGCTGCAGTTAGCAGGAGTAGTAATGGCTGGCTCCTCAATTATTCATGAGCTCTGAAATTAATTTTTGAACCACAGAGGAGCTCTCCATGGGGAAATCAATGTTGTTTGTATCTGCTGTTGATTATTCCTCCTAATTCATAATATAGTTTTGACTTCTGATGGATCACACAGGATTTTTGTTTGTGTTTTGCTTTAAAGAGATGTTTTTCCTGCAACATTTGCAGCTGGAAACATGAATTGTTTATCGAGCTCGTCTGGAATAAAAAAAACACAGAATTGGATTGACTTCCTGCTCATTTCTGACCGCTGTGTAACCTTGTGTCTGCCTCTGATTTACATATCTGTAAGATGTGTGCCAGCGGCCTGCTGTGCTGCAGAAACACAAAGGAAACATTCACGCTCACGTCTGATTCCTAGGGAGCAAAAATGTAGCAAAACATGCGAAAGAAATGTGTGATATGTGCTCTGCGGCCTCCTGGTGCTGAGTTGAGGACGGCGTGGACAGATGACCCGTTAGGAGCAGAGAGGGACGAGGAGTGAGGCCTGCGTGGGACACACGGGGGTCTCGTCTTTGTAACAGCCTGAAAGGAGAGATCTGTAGCAGCTGCAGTGGTTTTTCCCCACATGGGGGTGGTAGGCACTGCAAGATGAAACGTGTGTGTCTGTGTGTGACAAGCAAACACCAAAACACTCCATCGCCCGTCTCTGCAGGCGTGTTAACCTCCTCTCCTGCAGTTTCCAGGCTCTGCTCCTTCACGTTAAAGAGGGGGTGTTATTTGGAGTGGATGAATAAACGATGTAAAGATGTGGATTAGGCCTCCTTGGAGCTGGAGTCAGCCTGGGTTGCACTTTCCCTCCTCACACAGTCATATTTCATGCTTTCACTCCTCCTGCTGTAGTGACCTGGTTAGTTGTTAATCTGCGATCTGTGGATTTCAGCCTCGGGCAGTCATCAGCGGAGACAACTGGGTCTGTCCTCATGTCTGCCGTGTTTAACGAGCTATTTCTCCCTTTGTCTCCCAAACACACGCCTAACAAAGAGCTGCCATCACATCCAGTCAAGTTTGTGTTCACTGTTAGCCCTTTCAGCCTATCAATCATGCTTCAGAGCCTGGATGTCCTCAGCGCCTCATGGAGATGAAGGCGATGTTAAATTGGATTAACACACAACATGTCCTGGTGTTGCCAAGAAGACTCAGTCTGGGTGCAGAGCATGGGAAGTGAAGGCGCCAGCCTCTGTTTGTTGGATGATTTAATGGGATAAATATCAGGAGCGCTGCTTTGATTCATTAGCATCATAGATTGACATCAGAGAGTGCTGTCAGAGCAGGAGCTGGATGCTTATTAATGAAAGCAGCTGGAAAGCCTCACATTTAAAGTGGAGAGCTGCTAATGTCAGGTTGGAGGGTTTGGTGCATGAAGGAGGAAAAACTTCACATGGGTGATTTTACGCGTTTTGGAGCTGCGCACGGAGGATTTCAGAGACGCATTTAGCGGAGTTTCTGCAGCTGCCCCTTCGCGTCCAGCTCCGCGGGGTCTGCGCCGCAATTCCAGCCGCACACCGGGGTGTCTCCCCCGGCTGCGACACCGAGACCAAACCACACAGTCCCCCCTCTAATCCTGTCAAGTTTGTGTATTCACTGATTATTTCCCCACCGCTCTGAGAGATTTTCTCCGTTTTCTCCGTTCAGCGCGTTTTTCCTTTTCTTTTCTTTCACATGTTTTCCGCCGAGAATGTGATCGAAAAGCAAATTCAAGCGTGTCGCAACTCGGAATTCACGTCTGCAGACAGACAGAGAGAGGGAAAGGAAAGGAGAGGTGATGTTTGAGGGAGATTCACGCAGAATAAAGAGGGCGAAGCAGCAAGTTGCAGAGTCTGCTGAGCTATGCGGGCTGACTCTCTGTGCGTAAAGGAGGAATTTCTCTCATTTCTCTCATTTTGAGTTTACCTGCAGGGACATTCAGACTTAGACTTAGAGGAATCCACATTTTCAGGGCCGAGTGTTAAAAAAATAAAGCAAGAGAAAAAGAGGGCAACTAATGACAAGCAACTCCTGAGGATCCCGGAGTTTGAATTCCTTTCTGCAAGAAGAAGATTCCCCCAAAAAAAGCTGGAAAAGACGCATTCCCAACAGGCAGCAAAAACACACTTACCTCTGCAATCAACCCAAAAATGCACAGTAACAGGTATCCACTCAAACTGGGGTCAGAAAAAGCAAAAAGGGGAGCAGAAAAATGAGTAATCCAATCCGGGAGGTGAGGATCCGAAAAAACGAGCCCCGCGCACTCTCAGAGCTGGAGCTGTTGGAGTTTTTCTGCTCTGCTATGTTTACTGGAGCCTCCACACACTCACACACACATCTGCAGGCTGTGCAGGGGAAGAGGTGCACGGGTAGAGCTCAATACTAATGTGGAGTTGTGTTTGCCTCTAGATTCAGTCGAGCACTGATGTCATCTGGAGGAGGAGCCTCTCTGCCCCACTCCCTTTCTCTCCCTCTCAATGTATGCGTGTGTGTGTGTGCGTGTGTGTGTGTGTTTGATGCACAGGAAGCATGCAGTGTCACAGGGATACACTAGGGGGAGTGGAGGAAAGCAGAAAGCCGCTCCTCTCTCTGTCACAATGTGCATTTCTGAGCAGCATGTCCTGGCTGCTTGGAGAGAGGATTGCTCACTGGCAGAAAAAGCACAAAAAGCGTCGAAATGCTGTAAAAAATGAGAGTGTGTGTCCATTTGGAGGGAGAGGAACCCACAGACTCCTCTTTTACTATCTGCTTTCAGCTCATGTGTTGATTTTGCAGCCTCTTTAGAAACTTCATTTGCATA
Organism: Halichoeres trimaculatus; assembly: GCF_033239565.1. Taxonomy (NCBI): domain Eukaryota; kingdom Metazoa; phylum Chordata; class Actinopteri; order Labriformes; family Labridae; genus Halichoeres; species Halichoeres trimaculatus. Next base: position 37,231,206 of record NW_027437186.1, on the reverse strand, counting down.
TTTGTTGGAGATGTGTCATGAAAATTTGTGATGAGTTTTTGCGGCTGCAGGGGATTCGCCAATTTTCTCTGGGCGGCAGGTGTTCTCTTTTATTGAGACAGTGTGAATGTGTGTTTTTTTCTCCACTCTCAGACAATGAGGGATGTTTTTCTATTGTTAAAGCCAGAGGATTTTGTCCAAGCAGGTGTAAAAATTCTGATCTGAATATCTAAAATGCATAAAAAACATTTCTTTTCACTGTGAACTACAAAAAAAGCAGACGTTTGGAAAAACTTTGACAGCTTATGAATATTTTATCGTGTTGTCACAGCAAGACAGAATAATTCATAACTCAGATTTAGAATTGTGCTAATCTGTGTTGGTGTGTGTGCAGCGTCTGTGTTTACTGCAGAATCCAGGGTTTAGCCTCATCCTGGTTCGTCTACTTCCTGGATCACGACGAACCAGGTTTTTACAACATCAGGACTGAAAGACTTGGTGTCTGTCTTTACTCCTCGCTGTTTCTGCAGAAACACAAAGAGCAGACACAGGAGCAACCTCAGATGTTGGAAAAGAGCCTGTTTTAAGGAAGTAAACATGTCCTCAGGCTGGTTTGAAGAGAGCTCCTGTCTCTTTGGCTCAATCCTCTGTTCTTGATCGTCGTACAGAAGTTGAAGTTTCACAACTTTTTCACTTTGGTGGCAGAGTTTTTGATAAAAAGGCCTGATTGTAGGAACAGCTGATATAAGAGACAGCTGCTTAAAGGACAATAAAGTTGATCTAATCTAATCTAATCTAAGTTGCTGTTTGCCTGAAGATTAGACCATTGGACTCCATGTCGTCCCTATTTTTCTTGATAAGCAAGAAGGGGTTCATGTACCCTCTTTCTAATACAGTTTCAGCCAAGTACCCCCTTAAATGGATTAAAAAATGTTTCAGAGAATAAAATGGGAAAATAACATGAATATAAATCTGCTTTGTCTTCTTGTTATCCTCCTCATCGCGCTGTCACGAGCATACAAACCTACGTGCTGAAGTGTCAAAAGTTTTTGCATTCATTACTCAAGTAGAAGTATACAAGAGTTTAAAAAGACTTTTGTAGAAGTTGAAGTAACAACTCAAGCTTTTAAAGCTCCCATATTTTGCAAAAATCACTTTATTAAGTCTTTTAGTGAAATGTGTGGGTCTTTGTTTTTCCTCCCAGCCCACAAAATTTGATATTTAATGACCAAACCTGTTCTTAGTAGAGCTTGTGAATGTAAAATCCTGACCTAAAACCAGCTGTTTGGATTTTGGGGATTTGCCGACGTCAGCAATTCCCTTTTTTGACCAATCAGGAGCAAGTCTGACCTGATTGGTCCACCGGAGCAGATATGCCCAAGTTAAAGGGCCATCACTGCTCTGTTTTTGGCTATAAACAGCCACATAGCTCCATGCTCAAGCTTCCCATCTCTGAAGAAGACAGACTAAGTGTCTAGAGTTCATTTATCAGGAAATGTTCCAGCTACACTCAGTAAAACTGAGCATGTGTGTGCTAGTCACTTCACGGCCGACTGCTTTTCCAACTTTGGACAGTCCAACAGAGGGCTAGCCAATAGACTGGTCCTGAATCCAGGCGCATTACCAACCATCCTCCAACAAACCTGGGACCCTGGAAATGTGAGTATTTTAAATGCTGTGTGCTGTGGAGCAGATGGAAGAGCTTTTCCTCAGTGTCCCCCCTGTCTCTGTGTTAGCTTCAGGATGCTAACTTTAGCTGCAGTTAGCCTGTTGTTTTAGCCTGTAATGTTACGGTAAACCAGCATCTCTGTTTTCTAAACATTGTGCACTCGGAGCTCGTGGCGCCGCTCTCAGTGACGTGGAAGAGCGGGGCGGTATCAGCGGTGGCTCATTTACATATGAAGGCCACGCCCACTAAATCAGAGCGTTCTGAACAGAGGGGCTACGAGAGCCTGGAAACAATGCTGCTGTGCTTGATTTATTGGCTTTTTGGACCAAAACATGTTACTACCATTTCATGAAGACATCAATGATCCAGATTAAACTGCAGGAAAGGAGCAGGAGATGGGAGCTTTAAGTTAAGTAAAAGTGTAAAAGTCCTGGTTTCAAAACTACTTAAGGTATAAAAGTAAACGTAACTTAAAGGAGGGAACACACATGTCTGTTGTGTCGTTGCTGAAGTGTGGCGTGATTTGTGTCATGTCAGGTGTGATGCTTCAGAGTTTCCTGTCCACACATGCCACTGAGAGTGTGACCTTTCTCTTTCAGACAGGAAGTCCTTTCTGAGATTATTTTTAACATGGAATCAAAGATGGCGTGTCACAGTCTCAACAACATGTAATAAAACAACATGATAGAGAGAACAAAGAGAACTCTCTGGACTTTACTCTCTGAGTTTCCACACCAGCTCCTTTGTCCTCTTCAGAGTTTTTACCAGGAGGCTGCCAGCTCGAGGTTTGGACCAACTCAGGATGAAAATGTTTTTGGTTTGGGTTCACTCATGCGTCCTGTCAGGAGTCTTTTTGCATGTGTGTAGAAACGGAGAAGAACCTGGAAAACATTTCACTGCATCCTGGTTTCTGGACTTAGGCTCAGGCTTCAGAAAACCACAACGAGGCCTCGCAGACAGAAATCGAAGAATCCGTCATGATGTTAACACGCAGCAGCACAACAAGGATCCTTGGTTATGTAACATCAGCTGGACTCTACTCTGCATATTTACCCACTTTTTGATGTACACACAGTGAGTCACAGGTTGGAGGACGATGAATCAGCTGTAGGTGACTCTGAAACATGATTCAGGATGTGTTGACGTGGTTAAATACATTTTGATGATGCACTCTACATGCATCTTCAAGGGTCCTAAACCTGCAGCTCTTTGACTCCTTTGCAGTGGCTCCTTGTAGCTTTAAAAAAAAATCTTATTAACATTTAGTTGAACTAAATCTTCATCCCATCTGTCAATAAAGCCTGCCACCGCTCTACTTCACCTCCTACAACATCAACAGCCCACCAACTTTCCATGCACCTGTGGCTAACCTCAAGTTTTACAGCCCTGGGAAGATAACTACATCTACAAAAAGACTCATCTGGAAGAAAATACTGATTTTAATTCTGTGAGGATGGAGTCAACTAACTGACAACAAGCCAAATATACATGCTTGATTTGTGGGAAGACATTAGCAAATCAGCAGTAATGAGACAAGAATTATTATAAATATGTGTTATTCAATTCAAGTGTTCTTTCAAAAATTTTAGATTTTTTTTCATTTATCTTTTACTTTATGTTTTTCTAACAAAAGACAAAGCCAAGACAATTAAAATTAATATCAAAAGAGAGAGTTAAACAGGATACAGATTACAATAAGTCAACCAAAAATTAAATTGATTTAAAAGAATTAAAAAAAAGAAAGAAAGAAAATGAAAAAAAAAAACAGGAAAAAAGAGAGGAGTTAGTACAGTACATTTTTTTCTCCTTTATAAATTTTTGCAAATTTTAAAGTATTATTTAATTTTTGCAAATTTTTAATTTTCTTTTGAAGTTGTTGCATTTTTATCATTTTTTTAATTACAATTATTTTTATTTTTTTATTTTTTATTTTTATTTTTATTTTTTTTATTAATTTTGAAGTTTATAAATTAAAAAAATGTTTTTTTCCAATTTTTTGCTGATTTATTATTATTATTTAAAAAAATATATTTTAATTACAATTTTTTGTAAAATTTTTATAAATTATTTAAGATTCTTTATTCGATTTTTGCAAATTTTTTGAATTACAATTTTTTTAATATTTGGAAATTCATTAAAATTAAAAAAAAGAAACTAAGACATCACATGGTCAATACTATTCATTCAAAAACATTGTGTTTAGATCATGATTTACTTGATTTTAACTATGTACAGAATAAAGACCTCTAGTCTTTATTGTAAAGATAAAGTAGATTTTGTGTCTCCTGAATGACTTAAGTCCAGGTGAGCTGAGGAAAAACAGCTCCTATGAAAGTACAGGTTGCAGACCCCTGTGCGTGTTAGTCCGCCTGTTGATACAGTGAGGATCTATAAGTGACTCTGATTGGACAAACCCAGTCTGACCTTTGTCCCCTCCTACTTCCTGTTCCCTGTCTCTCTCTGGTGCCGTGTTTGAGCGAAGCCAAACAGCGGGTTTGATCCCTTCCAGGCTCGCAGCAGCAGCAGCAGTGACTCACACTCCTCGTCAGACTGTTTTCCAGCCGTCCTGACCCAGCTAACACTCTCCCATGCCCTGCGTCATATCCAGTGTCTCCCCCTCCGGCTGCCTGACAGGGCCGACAGCGCAGGCCGCGGCGCGGGGCTGCGTTAGAGCAGCTCTGTTAATCTGCTGCTGAATATCAGCTTCCTGTTCACGCCGGGGGATCATAGTTAGATCTATGGGTCCGATCAGCTGTCTGTGTGACGTGGAAACTCCTCGCTAACACGTCAGTCAGCGAGCACTGCTTTTTTCAATCAGCTTCAAAGGGAAATCTCAAGGGTCTTCATTCATTTTTGGTCAAATGAATCTGCTAAATCTGTTTCCACACATGCAGCCAGCGCTTTGGTAGAAATTTCTGGAGGTAGTCAGGTCAAGGAGATGTGAAAATGTAGCTGAAATACTGAGGAAACTTTGGATGTTAACTTTAAAGAGCAACACAAAACAGAGTGATCGTAAATCTTCAAGGTTGAAGAAAGAGAGTGATGTCTGCTGGTCTGATGAGACGGCGTTTGGACAGAGCTGAAAAACCGTCATCATGGCGTAACTCTCTGTCACGTTGTAAACATCACATCGAGGCTTTTACAGCCATCGTTTAACGCCACGTCCCGCCTCCTGAGACTCATCCCTCCTCCTCCTCCAGCAGGGTCAGACTCCACGCTGTGAATGTTTTTAAAACATCAGGCCAAAGCTCATGGAAATCTCCAAAAGTTAGTCGGTATGTGACGAAGTCTGAAGCCGTCTTTAGTGGTGCTCTGAGTCCACGGCCCTTCACGTCTCGTACAGACGCCTCGGGCTCATCGCTGCGCTGTGTTATAAACTCATTTGCTACTTTTTCAGAAGCTCAGAGAAACTGCAGTTAGTCACGTAGCGCAAAGATGGAGAGAGATTTGTTAGGTCAGAGGTCGTTCAGCAGCAAATCTGCCTGAAAACACGAGACCGAGTTTGACAATGTTTAAAATTCAAAAAGGAGACTTTGGCTTGTTTCACTTTTCTTTAATATCTTTGGAGGGTTTTGACTTTTATTGACTGAGCAGATGAGGAAGGAGAAGAAAGCAGAGAAAGGGAGGACATGCAGAGGCTGGGAGTTGAACCAGTGACCGTCGACCTCTGTAATCCATCCCAAAACGCTCATGCAGCCAAAGTGGCGTCAAACATGTTGTGATGTGGCGTTTTGGAAGCACTGGAGGTAAACGTGCTCACCTCACGCCGTCTTTCCCTGTAACACCTCTGCTCCACCTTTGACGCGTCTCTGAGAAACTCCTGATGAGGATGAGACGTTACAGCAGAGGAGGGACAGGACCAACGAAACGATGCATCACCAGACGGTTTAACATCAAAACAAATCATGATGCCTAATTTAAACAGTAGAAATAGTAACATATGCAAACCTGAGATTAATTATTTGAACAGATTTTCTTTCCATCTTATTTTGATGTAAGATTTATTTAAAAAGTCTTTTTTAAAACTTTTTTAAAGATAAAATACAATTTCACTTGCACTTTTGTGAAAGGGACGAACTTTGTTTTGCACAGTTTACCTCAGAGGATTAAAAAAGGAAGTCTCTTTAATTTGTTAAAAATGCAAGAAAATATATATATTTTTTATGTTTTATACATTTAGAAATATTTTTCTGTGTTTTAAATTTTGCATTCATGGTATTGCATGGTTTGTGTTTTGCAGTTGCAGAAATTACAAACACATTTTTTTCAGTCATTTTTTGTCTGCACGCTCAGACTGTAAAAACATTGTTTCGTTAACTAAAATTGAAAATTGCATTGAGTCATGAGTCAAGCGTAGTGTTACATCCCTACATTTTTATGTACCAACCAAATTCTGTTAATAGTACTGAGTACGGATTCATGTTAAACCAAAGGTACAGTGTTTTGGTACCTAAACGCATCCTTTTGACTGCGAGAGAGTGGAAGAGTAGGAGATTTTCCATGCCGGACATGAACACAGCATTACAAGGTTATAAATCACCAAACAGCAAAGGATAGGTACTTTTTACATTGGAAATGATACCGATGCAAGGTACCTGTCGGTACTCAACGGTAGAGGTCGACCGATATGGGTTTTTTGGGGGCCGATGCCGATGCCGATGCTTTCCAAATTTGGGCAGCCGATGCTGATATGCATAGCTGATTTTTCCAATTTGATATTCAGGCCGATTGTTAAATAAATATATATTTATCACATTTTTGTGAAACGCAGCAATTTCTGAGCAACTAAAAGAAATCTATTAAAACAAGTCGTGTCCAGTCCTCTGAACATTTATTCAGCTTTCAAAACAATGAAATATTTTGTCTGAGTAAACACACAATGTAACAAGCAGTAGTAAACATTCACACTCTTCTTAAAATGTCAAAAAAGAAATTTAAACTTATTAATATAATTTGAACAAAAGTATGTAATGTATCCAAGTGGTTCCACAAGTTTGAGGTGCTCATCTTCTTTGTGCCTGATCAAAAATTGCGTCATTTTATACAACGGATCAAAAATCGGCTTTTTAAAAGAAAATACGGCCGATGGCCGATAGAGACAAATGTCCAAATATCAGCCCGATATATCGGCCAGCCGATACATCGGTCTACCTCTACTCAACGGTACCAATTTTTTGGTTCTTTTATGTGTTTATGTGGTGATGAATATTATTTTTTTTAATAATAAAATCTCAAAGTTTTGAATTTAACATATTTACTTCTCAATATATAAACTTGTGATGCTGTGTTCATGTCCAACATGAAAATCTCCTACTCTTCCTCTCCCTCACGGTCACAATGATGCATTTAGGTACCGAAACATGGTACCGTTTGATTTTACAAGAATCTCTACTGGACATGCCGTTTTCCTTAATGTTGGGAGATCTGTGATCAGTGATCAGGTATTGGTGATCGGCCCATCCTTACATATGTAACTGATCTTATAAACTTCCAGGAAGGTCTGACAGCCAGACATTGTTGTTGTTGTTGTTGTTGTTGTTGCTCTGAGACCTAAAACTCAGGACACTTTATTGGTTATTGAAGTTAAAACATGAAGATTTGATTGTTTCACAGGTTTTGTTCAATGATTTTCAATAAAACAAAATTGGAACATTAAAGGTATATACTGTCAGTTATAAAAAATAAAACATAAAAATCTGTATCGGCCCAAATCAGTATCGGCAGTTCAGGCTTTTTAAAGATCTGTGATTGGCCAGAAAATTGTGATCCATTCACCCCAACCACTGCTACAGACAGAAAAGTACCAAAATGTAGTACCACTACCAGACACCATCATCGGTTTTTAATGTGAAAGGCACGCATCCTTACAGCAGAGTTTAGATATTGTGGCACTTTGAGCGTACATCAGTGGGCTGAGACAAAACATTGTTACTCTGACAACAGTTTGGGATGGACATGAAAAAATGTCAGAGACTCAGATTTTACTGCTACTGAAGGTTGGAGATGTTGGGCATAGTTGGTCTGAAATAAACAAACCTCTATGGATGTGACCTCCAGACTCCAGCAGACTTCCTGTCCCTGTGTCTTCACTCCACCACTCCTCACACGCTGTCCGTCCATGACCTGACGTGGACTAACTCCTCTCTGATGTTATTACCTCATTAGGACGCCGCGCGCCACACCAGGCCGACTGAGTGTGTGACCACTGCTGACACCTCAGCGTGGTTATTTAGCCAGGACAAACAGAGAGCGTGCTGCGGCTCTGGACCCAGCTCATGGGCTCACGCGGTTTAACCGTGATTGCCATCTTAACTGGAGAGCCTAATTGAACAGACACTTAAGCTTGGAGCATCTGCCAAAACTACTCAGACCTCCAGTGGAGATTTTTTTTAGCTTTGTTTGCTTTCCAGCTCGAGAGCCTCTCACTTTGTGCAGCAGACAATAGGATTTCTGGACAGATGTAGAATTCCTGCCTGCGTGCTGAGCGCTCAGAGGTGAAATCAAATCAAATCAAGCTGACTCTGCAGCGTCGTGTTTGTCTGGTTTGTTGATGAGCTTTAGCTCTGATCAAACAGCCCAGGTGTTGCTTGCCACAGCCTGGGAGGTGTGAAAAGGTCAGTGTGGACATCCTGACTGGATCCTGGTCCCCCCTCCAGGGGGACGACGCAGTGAAGCCTGGATCTGACCTCAGCGTGGCTCCTCTCCTGAATCGTCTGCAGACACATCTGTCAGCAGCAGCTGATTGAGCCTCTCGGAGACGTACAAAGAGCCCCTCTGGAGGGCGGCGGTGTTGGGTTTCTGTTATCTGAAGACCAGGGGAAATCTGCTGCTCTGTTCATCTTTTGTTGAAGAGGATGGGTGCCCTCCTCTCTGAGGATGCACTTCTCTCCAGCTGGCCAATTTCACCGTGTTTAGACAACAGACAGGTTGTTTCCTGCGCCGCCGTGTGCTTTCAGAGACAGTTAAATGTATTAGGCCACTTGATTTTGCTAAGTGCCGACTAAAGTGCCTTTCACTCTGGTCACAAAGACACGCCTCAGTGTGCTCCTGGTGTGTATCAGGCTGTCCTGAGCCCAGTTTTGGACTCAGTGCAGACTTTGGACCAGATAATTGATTTACTTTTTGCTCTTGCTTTAGAGGATCGATCGTAGTGCCCTACTTTCTGTCAGCCAAACCACACTGACCCAGTGATTCCTGCTACGTATGTAGGCTTGGGGTTGTGGATATTATTTTATCTCCGTCTATTTTCCGTTTATCTGTCACTTAAGCTCAGCCCGCCTGCCTGAAAAGCTTGTGTGAAACACAATCGGCCCCGAAACTGCTCCAGGGCTCACAGGGGGAAAATGGAGACTGATTTCCCCTCATGCTCGCTTCTGCTCTGACTGGAATTCATTATTGATAGACTCTCCGTGTTCTTAACCCGTGCCAAATAAAGGGGAACATGTAAAACGGCTTCTGCCAAAACCCCCCTGCTTTGTTTTTCATTTACCTTCTGCTTTATTTGCATATTCATCCTCTACAGGCAATCAGCAGCAATCTCTGCTGTGGGCCTTTCATCTCCGCTCTGCCATCCTGACAGGCAGCTTTTCAGTATCACAACAGTTTAACTAGGATTTGTGGATGAGAGGTGCTGTTGGTAATGCTGGAGCGTTCACAGATTTTGATTTGCACAGGGTGTAATGTGTGTGACAGGGATAGAAAGAGGCTTTTTGGAGAAATAATATAAATCAGTGGATGTGTAAATACAGAGACAGATGCTGGATTTCATTAGCGTGTGTTTTTGAGTGGATGTAAATGTAGGCACCGTGATGCTGCCCTGAATGGTGAGAAAAGGGAATGTTTGACGGATGGAGCTTGTTGGATCTTTGTGCATGTTAAAGCAGATGTCAGTTACAGGAAGCGGTGTTTTAGCGGCTGCTTTCGGGGCCGTGCAGCGACTCTTTTCTGATGCAGATCCCAGATGTTGAGGGATTGCTTGACCCCTGCATGTCTTGGGACCAGGACGCGGCCAAGAGAAAGAAAAGAGCCAACAACAACAGACTAAAGGGGCCGACTTCCTGCTGCTTAGGCAAGTCCAGGGGCCCGGGTCAGTCATCATCTGGACCTTGTGTTGGAGAAAGAATGACAAGCCATGCAAATAGCCCCGTCGGCTGTTTTTCCCCTCGCCCTTTGTTTTCCCTGCTTGTTGTTGTCTTGTCTGCAGGGACAGAGGAACTCTGGGATGAGCGACTTCCATAAAGGAGGCAGAAGGGGGAAGGCGCTGACTTGTCAACCTCAGGACCTCCCGTCGGTTAATGACCCCAAACACAAAGCTCTGTGATCAGATCAGATAGAGCGCTCCCTCCCCCCGCCCCCCCTTTCTCTTCATCAGCACAAAAAAGGGATGAAAGCTAGCATTAGCATACAGTGTTTTCACAGTCCAGCATAAAGCTCTAATGTTGCTAATTGTAGCCTGTCTTTTCTTGCTTTGTAACCGCTTTACCATTCCTGCATTTAGTCTAATTAGCTAGCTTAGCATCTTTACTCCAGATGTGGTTGAATGGTAGCATTTAGCTTCACAATGGACTCTTTATGCAGATGTAAACACTGACAAAACTTTATCTAACTAACATGCTACTTTCTGTTTGATCTGCAATCAAACATTTGAATCTATTTAAAACACAAAATACTGATCAACTCAACTCGGCTTTATTTATAAAGACAACCACAGCTGAAACAAAGTGCTCTACATCAAAGATAGGGAAGGCATGAACAAATTAATCAATGAAACAAAAAGATGCAGGGGGTGAAATAATTGTTAAAAAAAAGAAAGAAGGTGAGAATAAGGCACCTGGGAAAAAAGACAGTTTTAACTGAATTTGAATTTAGAGATGAGATAAAACTTTATTGGGGTTTGGCTTCTCACAAGTGCCAGTATCTTTGTTTTTTAATCGTAAAATGCAAAAAAAACAACAACAAAACAACAACAACAAAAACAAAAACAAAAAAACATTGTAGCTTACAATTACACATAATGAGCTTTTAAATATTGCCTTTTCAAATCTTAGAAAGTACATGTTGATTAAAGTAATGTTTAGCTATTAACTCAATATCTGTCATGTTGCCAGTTATTTAAACTTTAATTAGACAGGAGTAAAATCTAATCAAACAAATGTTTGTTTTAGGCGCCGTTTACACAACAGTATTATATCTGAAAACACAGAGAAAAAAAATATGCATCAACACAGAAATGCTGAGGGAGAAAACGCTGCAGTGAGCATGCCAGGCCTGTAGGTGGTGCTCTAACTGTCTTGTCTAGAAGCAGCTTTTGGTAGATCTCCACTGAAGTAGAGCTGGGCCGATCATCTGGTGAAGTGGTGAACGCTAAGAGCAGATTTGGATCAACAGATGCTCATTTTGTAAAGTTTGTATTTTGGGCTAAAACACTGTTTCTGTGTAAACGAGAGGCTAAAACTTTTGCGTTTCATCCTAAAACGGTTGTCGTGGAAACAGCCCTTTAGACACCACCGAGACAAAAAGTAGGGCTGAACAATGAATCAAATTTAACCTGAGATCATTATGTAATATAATGCAATTTTCAAACTGCAAAGGTGGAATTAAAAATAAATTAATTAATTAAGTGCATTTACTTGACATATTTCAGTGGTTGAGCCTGAGACTTGGTCTTGTTTACATTTCTGCACTTTATTTGATGTGATATTTATAGAAGGGAGGATTCATATTTATTTTGTATATTATTGTTTATACCAGGCCTTTTGTTCTGCAGTGCTTTGTTTCTTTCTCTGATTTTATTTAAGGTAATTAATGTTTATTTTATTACACGCCTACGAGGCTTGGAGTTAAATCAGTCAATATTCTACTGTGACTATAATAGTTAAAAATATGTTATTTATATCAATTCATGCATCAGTTCATCTCATTTGATTGTAACATGTAGGCCTGGCCTACAGGAAAATAAAAAAGTTTATATGTTGACAGTATCCTTTGTTGTGTTGGTCATACGATACCATGGGTGGCCAACCAGTCAGAGACCAAGAGCCAAAAAAATTACCATGGTATTACAGAGAGACATGTCACACACAAACATGGTCTTACAAACACTTCCTCTCACATATAAACGAAATGACATAAAATGAAAATCAAAACATTTCCAAATTTCAAAGCGAGATTTTCTGTGTTTGTTAGTGTGTTTAAATTCGAACTAGAGAAGAGAAACTGAAACTTAAGTATCAATCCCAACTGATCCCAACGTTGGCATCCATGTACATATAGTTTAGATTGATCTGCACACCACTACTCATAACTATATATATATATATTTATGAATGGATCGAGGAGCCACACACCAAAAAGCAAAGAGCCACATGCGGCTCGCGAGCCACAAGTTGGCCACCCCTGTACTATCAAACGGTTTATTGCTTGTGTTCAGTGAATAATGTAGAAGATAAACATCTCTCAAAAAATCGCATGCTAAATCGCAATCACAATATTGGTCCAAAAAAAAAATCACAGTAAGATTATTTTCCAAAATCATTCAGCCCTAACAAAAAGTGACATCTTTGGCACTGATATTTAGAAATAGTTTATTTTTATATGTAGACTTGAGTGCACACAGATAGTTTTCACAGTGGTGTCATGTGACCAAGATTCTTCTGTTTCTGATTGGTTCATTCTGGTCTAATCACAGCAGCTGGAAAAGCAGCAGACACATATTTTAGAGTGTTTGAATTTATTTCAATTTCTGTTTTACTTTTTTGTTTTTATCAGTAATGCTAGCTCCCTTCACTTTCTTTCTGTGTAATTTGACGTTTTCCCTTACTGCAGCTTCCAGTTGAAGTAATATTTGTATATTTTAGTCTTTTACAATATTTTATACTATTTCAAACTGTGAAATAGAGAAATGACGGATAGTTTATTGGACATGGTTTTACAATCTGTTCAAGGATCAAAACTTGAAAGCTTCATTTCTAAAGCACAGCTTTGTTAAAGTGAAGTTGAAGCACATTAAGAGTAAATTTTAAATCATCCGTATTAATTTAAACAAGATTAATTTGTTTAATCTTCTTTTCTCCAGCTCTTTATACAATTTTCTGTTTTCTAACCCAATATTTAACCTTCCTGTATGTGATCAAATGAAGAGTTTGAATAGCGCTCCATCTGAAAGGTTGAGTTTGGGTTTGGTCTCTGTACGGACAGGAAGTCATGGCTAATGTTATCTAAAGAAACAAACTAAAGCCTCTCCAGCTCCAGATTAGAAAAGATCATCAGACCTCCAGGTCTGCATCAGCTCTCTTGATTGAAACACACAGAGGAAGTATGGTTTTTAGGCAGAGGCATTCTGGGAAAACAGGGGGAGCATTAAAGAAGGGCTGTCTCATCACACAGAGCTGCCATCAGCGTGATCAAAGCCTTCACTTATCTGTGCCAAACACCAACTCTGACTGTGTGTTCTCTGTGATCTGTGTGACTCTGTTTACTTTCATGAGCCGTGTCTAAAAATTACCTTTTTTTTAATGATTTCTCATCTTTGTTTTGCTTCCACCGCACAATAAACAACTGCTGGGGAAACACAGAGGAAAGAGATTTTATACGTCCGTGATGTGTTCTTTAGAGAGGAACTCGCTAACGTCGACACAGAGCTGATGCTTCAATCAGCAGCTTAAAAATACATCCTCATTATCCGGCCCCACACTCCTATATGGCTGTCTGCAGTGATTTAATTCAGCTGCTATCATTATGCTGTTAGCTGACGCCGCCGTGCAGACTCATGTTGACATTTTGTCATTCGGCGGTGCGAAGCGTCTTCACTTAAACGTATTGTGAAAAGCGAAGAAACAGGAGCCACTTAATTGGCATTAAACTCCAGCACCTGAAGGTGTCTACAGGTAACACCTTCAACCATCCCAACAATGAGGGAGGTGTGTGTGCCTCAGCGGCTCGCACCGCTCCTCCTGAGCGACCGGGATATCGAATATCACGCTGCTGTGCACCAGGAGCCGCGCTCAGAAAGTGATGACGGGGGATAAAAGGAGCGCCGGGGTCAAGGGGATGTTTATGACTTTCCTGAAAGAAGCACTCGTAGACGGTCCACCCACCTATTAGCACAGGAGTGCAAGGAGCCCACAGTGGAGCTGTGAATGACACGTTTTGGGTTAAAGTGGGAGTAACCTGAGTGAGACCTCTTTATCCCACTCAGTGCTCAGTGTTTCTGACATTAACCCTCTGGGGGCTGTGAGTGGATGGAGTGGGGGAGTGTTACAGGATGCTGGACTCTAAGTGTTTACGTTTAGCTTTGACGCTGATGTTTATCTATGTGTGCAGAAAATCAGTGGCACTTTGGCTCAGGAAAAGACAACCCTGATTTAAAGAGGCGCGTACTTTGGGACCAACTCTGAAAAAAAAGATGATTTAAAAACCAAACTATATTTTTAAGCACAACTTTAATTGACAGAAATGATCTAACAGATGAACTAATTGTCTTTTAAGACTAAACTTTCACATTTTTGTGAAAAAGACGCAGTCAGTGCTTCTTACCCATCACATCTGGGTAAGGAGATCTTTTCTATTTTCAGTTTCATATTGAAAAAGGAGTGATGCACATTTCACATTACACATCTTCAGTTTACTTTTCTGCACTCTGTTCTCACTTTCTTTGGACGTCTCACTCTGACTCTTTCTTGGTTGTTTAATTGTTGTTTATGCTGCATGAACAGTCACCCTATAATAGAGTCATCACTCTGCCTCAGTTATTGTCAAACTTTGTGACATTTAAGCCACTTTATTCCTCCTATCTGTACATCCCTCACCTTCCTGGCATCGTAGTGGTTTCTGACAGTTTGCAACGGTCAGGAGTGGTACACTCAGTTGACGCCACCTGATGAAACAAACTTTAACTTTTAAGTTCTCCGACATTTAATTAAGGCCATTATTATTATTATTTTTAAATTAATTAATAAATAATTGAATTTATTATTATTACTATTATTATTATTATTATTAATTATTAATTATTACTGTTTTTTTTTTATTTTATTTACTTAAGTTCTTTGAGGGGGAAAAATGGATTCATCTAATATTGGGGCTTTTTGTTCAACAATTTTTAATCATAATTTTTTGATTCAATTTATTTATTAATTTATTAATTTATTTTTTATTGTTATTGTTATTGTTTTTATTATTATTATTATTATTATTATTATTATTATTATTATTATTATATTTATTTATTTTTTTTAAGTTATTATCTGCGAGTAAAAATTGTTATATCAAATATTTGTCTTTTTGTTCAATTTATTTATTTATTATTATTATTATTATTATTATTATTATTATTATTATTAATTTTATTTTTGTTTACTTACGTTATTATCAGGGAGTAAAATTTGATTTATGTAATATTGTTTTTTTTTGTTCAACAATTTTAAATCATATTTTTTGGTTCAATTTATATACTTATCTTTTCATTATTATTATTATTATTATTATTATAATTATAATTATTATTATTATTAATGATAATAATAATTATTTATTTTTATTGTACTTAAGTAATTATCGGGGAGTAAAAATTATTTTATCTAATAATGGGGTTTTTTCTACAACAATTTTGAATCATGCTTTTTTTTGTTGTTTCTTTCTTTTTTTTTTTTTTTTTTTTACAGTTACAACTATTATTTTGTTTCCCTTTATTAACTCTGTTGGGAAAAAAGTTTGAGATGGCAGATTTCCTGGATAAATCCCAAAAACTGGCTCACATGTGATGTGCATTTTTTTGGGAAAACATGGCCCCTGATAAAGTCTGTAGACATCATCATCATCATTATTCAACTTTTTCATGAGCTGGTTTAAAAAAAAAAAAAAAAAACGAACTAAAAATTGCAAAAACTGGAAATATTGATTGCAATTTAAGTTGAATCTGCAACCCAAAAATCGTGAAAGAATTGAATCAGGAGAAAGCGTATCGTCCCAGCCGTGGTGGATAGAGTCTTAAGGGTGAACCTCACGGGGCACAACCCACTCCATCCGCACCCAAACACTTATTTTTTTGACACCACAGTTCCATGACATAAACAACTTAGCCCAAATAACAATGAATCTGAGCTAAAGCTTTAACTATGAAAAATCATTTTAGAGCAAGCGTTTGATTCCCATGCAGAGATAATGAGTTCTTCTGTTTCCTGCTTTACATTAGTTCATTCAAAGTCGGCTTCATTTAATAAGTTCTTCAGCTCAGTTTGGTTTGACGTGTTTTACATAAACAGCTTGAAGTGGATGTGACAGACACAGCTCCAGAGACAAGTTCACCAAAATCCCTCCGAGCAGAGAAAAATGGGGGAAACCTTGGGAAAGGATCACATGAGGGTTTACGTCCTTCAGGGCTGACAGACGTCTGATCCAGAGCGTGACAAAGAGCAGACTGCTGCTGTAAATTCAACATGACAAAACGTCTGTACGCCTGTAAAAACACAGCTCTATTATTTTTCGCTTGCCTGTTTAACAAAGTGCCGTTTGAGCTCTTATTTCCTGTGAATCCCAAATCATCTCCTCACCACTCACAGACGTGGAAACGCTCGTTTGAAGTGTCGAACATCTAAACCCTCAAATGATTGCTAAAGACGAGCTGTGACATTTCACAGGCTGCTAAGAAACTCCTTTAAGCTGACCCATCAAAGCAGCCAGAGGAAGTCGACCAGCGCACGGGTAAACGTGTTGGTAAATCGTCATAACAACCAGCAGAGAGGAGAGACGCTGGCAGAGTTTGGCAGCTGCTGATGCTTTCTCATGGTTGGTGTGAAAATGGCTGCGATTTGAAATGGAAATTGTCTTTTTTTTTTTTTGTTGCGGCTGGTGAAAAGCTCTCTCTGCTGAATGAATGAGGCCTCTTGCATCAAGTGTCTGCGTAACGTTGCAATAGGCTCTGGAAAAAGGCCTTTCTTCTCTTTGTAAAGGTCGCTGTAGATGCAGAAAACGCCAGCACTTCCTGTTTGGAAACATTCATCACTGTGACGGGATTATTTGCAGGAGCTATTCTTTCTTTACCCGTTTCATGCAGCTTGCAATCCATATTTCTCACACGCTTTGTGCTCGGATTAGATTGCATTTTTGCACGGGCTCTGCATGGCATCTTTTTCTCTGGATCCAACACCTTAACAGCTGCAAACATACGTGTTTTTCATACTTATACACGACGTCTCACCTGAAAACAAATCATTAAATTATCATTTTAATCTCCCGCTGTGCTTCAGCTATGTGCTCTTGTTTTGCATTTAATTTCCTGTACTTTTCCCGGTTTTATTTAAAACTTTCTCTCTGAAGCTCCTGTGACCCAATTTCCCCGCTGTGATCATTAAAATTTCATTATCATTATCCTCATCAGCAGCATTTCTCATATTTATGCCTATCACCTGCGTATTTGTCATGGGAAGCCTTGAATTGAAGCATAAAACTCCCAACATGGCGTTTCTTTTTCTTCCTCTTTGTGTTGGAGATGCTTTGCAGGAATTTTCTGGCATAGTTTCTCCAACTTCACCCTGAAAATTCTGCCAAACATATTAAAGTTCTGTGTGCGCTGGAGCAGCAGCCGCCCACAGCTCTCTCAGGATCGGGAAACCCCAGAGGAGGCTCCATTTAACCCCTGAGGATTAGCGCTCATGCCTACTTTAGCATTGGTAAAAGGGAAAACGTCTCAGCACAGCGAGTCAATAGGGACTCAGGCCCACTCCGCTGACTTCCCACACAAAAACGGACAAAGAAAAAAAAAATGAGGGAAGCTTCAGCTCTGGCTTGAATAGGACGAGATATTTGCCCAGCCCCGCTTTAGCATTTGCCCTTCCGCTGCCTTCACAGTACATTACCAGAGCCAAAATACAAGGCTGTAATCCCAACAATTTATTCAGAGCGAATACCTGCTGCTCGCCTTGAATATTTTGTCTGCATCAGTTAGTCCATTTTAAATGAGAGGAATATTTTTAATCTTCTCTGGGTTTGTTTATACCAGGCTTTACTCTGTCAGTCCTGTCTCTATCGCCGGCCTCTTTAGAGCCCTTTATGCGAGGCCAGCTCTCCTCTGAGTGGAGCAGAGCCTGGCAGCACCATCCCAAACCCCACCTGACCTAACATGTCACAGTAACACACTTCATTTGGAGGATTATCTGTGCGTGGTCTCTGCGGGTCAGACGGCAAACTTTGCACACTCCCTCTGCAGCGACTTCACGTTCGTTAGGTTCAAACCAAAGTCATTGAAATGGCATGTAACCTTTACTGCTTCATCCTGGTGGGAGAGGAATGTTGTTTTTACTCTCTTCCTACCTGACAGTCGTTTATCTGCTGCTCAAACGCCGTGTTCATGAGCTCAATTTGAAAGAAATCTGTTTAATTCTTGAATCTTATGAACAGTAGTGTAGCTGTTTACATCTTTAAAGTGCATGTGGTCAACTTTTTTATTTGAGTCTGCTTTGGCGCCCCCTGTGGACAAAGTGAGAACTGCTGCCTCTTCCCTATTTTCACCTTGTTTGTGTATAAGTGGCTTTTCATGACAAAATCCTCATCCTGCTGCCCAATAACAGTCAACAAATCTGTCACTGAGAATATTTACTGCAGAAGTTTTCCTTTAGCGTGAATAACTCCTCTGCTTTGGTAATTAGAATAGAAAAGAAAATACTTAATTTAACCTTGAGGGGAAATTCAGGAGGAGTCACAGGTGAAGTTCTTCCAATGTGGTGTTGGTGTCTGCTGTTAGCTCTGTTAGCCATGTCTGTGAATAGCATGATGCTACTCTGCCCTCTGGTATTCCCTCTGTTGCTGGGTTAGCACAGCTAGCTCGTCCATCTTATTGGAGATAGATCTTACGTTCCCAATAACGATGGATGGAAGGACAGGTCCATGTCGTCACTTCTTAGCTCACACCTGAGAACCAGCACGTCATCCTCACCTCCTTCTCCTCACCTTGTGGGAAACATCTGGCCTTGCACCAGTTAGCATTGACATGCTACAGGCTGCTAACAGCTGATTTCACATGTAAACAATGCAGCCATGGTTACATGTAGGATCTCCAGACAAACACAGGAGAAAGAATAGTAAAAATATCACTGAAGACACAAACAGTTTGGTGTCTATGACCAACAAATGAGCCAATCCAAATGCAAACATGACGAAAAGAGACGAAAAAATTACAAGAAACGGACAAATAAGACAGAGCAGTGCAACAGGCAGCCACAACCAACAGGGTGGCGCCTAGCAACTTACAGATCAGTAATTGTCAATCTTGTTGATGAGGATTTTGTCTGCTTTTGAGCTGTCATTAGGTGACCAGTAGGTGTCAGCTGATTTTCAAAAGCCACAACCCAACAGAAGTGCAGCTACAACAGGAGTTAAGAGGGCAGTTATGCTAGCAGACACAGAAAAGTTGTGAGTTGTGAAAAGTTGTGAAAGTAAGATTGTTTTCTTTTGTTAGCTTCAGCTATGATAAATGTAGCTTTAATGCTAACGTTAGTGATTCATTAAGCTTGTTACCGCCAGAGCTCTTAAAAGGGTAAAGGGAGTAACATAAGCCATAGGTGTTAAGGCAAATAAGGAATGTTTAATGAAAGAATGGCAGTAAGGAAAGTTAAACTGAAGTTTATTTAACAAATTAAATCGGGTTAACGAACAATTTTACAACAAAACTTAGAGGGGAACAAATCAGACAAGCGTATCCTAAAGAGCCGAGCTCAGACGGTCCTTGCGGGCGATCGACCACTGCAGATCAGCCGCCTCCTGCTCCAAACTCCAGCCGGCCTTATGAAACCTTCCCCCCCCGGCGAGCTCCGCTCCTGATTGGTGGACGCCGTAACCCCCAATCACCTGGGAAGAGGGAGGAAAAAACCCACACACCTGCTGCACGCACACACACTCAGATACACACACTCGTCACAGCAGAGGTCGGGACCGTAACAAAGCTTAATATAAGATTACATATATTTTTCTGGTGAAAAAAAAAAGATATATAACTATTATGAAGGATTTCGCAAGGTGAGACCCTACAAAGCTTTATTTATCATAGCTGAAGTTAAAAAACAAAATCGTTAACTTACTTTCACAACTTCTTTGTGTCCGTTGGGACAGCTGACTTCTTTAACTTCTGTTGTGTTTTGGTGTTTAAATTCATGTTGTGTCTTTTGCAAACTGTCTGGCACCTACTGGCCACCGTAATAATGACTTAAAACATGTTTGAAAGACCATTTATGTGATGACCATTTTGGCTTCACTTTTGCAGAGCTGTAATGTCATCCATGCTTTCCTGCTCTGTCTGATGATCTGAATGCACTGGAGAAAAAAAATGAAATATTATCAAGTGTTTTGGTCTCTTTTTCAGTAGAAAATGTCTTTTTAGACTTGATATGAGCCACATAACAACATAATTTAAGTTTTAAGCAAATTTTTGAGCAATTTTCTCTTGTGTCGTTGGCAGATTTTTTTTGTTTTGTTTATTTCTTACGGCAATTCAGACCTCATTTTCGTCTTTAAATAACTTAAAACAAGACATTTTATCTGGGCTGATCAGTTGAATGTGGCTGATATTAAGTCTAATAAGACATTTTTTACTTAAAAAAAGACAAAAACACTTGATAAGATCCAGTTTTTGCAGTGAATAATCTTCACGTGTTGATCCCATCAGAGTAAACGTGTGTCTCCGTGTTGGTGTGGAGCTGTTGGAGGTTGTTGCAGAGTAGCAGTGTGTGTTCAGAGACAGTCCAGTTCTGCGTCAGAGGGCTCGGCCTCTCACAGGGGTCCCCGGCCGGGCGGGGGGGAGGCCTGTGTGTTGACTTTAGTCCTCGCCTGACATCCCCTTGTGTTTGTCTAGGCTTTCATCACGGCTCCGTTCAAACAAGCGCCAGCAACTGATAAAACACATGGTCACAGTGAACACACTCACACACACACACACACACACACACACACATAGTGACACATTGACTTGGATTTGACTTCATAGCAACAGGTGACGGCCCGGAGCGGAGCCGTAGCTATAGGAGCTGTATTGTCTGTTTCCAGGACACTTCTTGTAAAAATGACATTTGAAGTTGGAGTGTGGGAACAGCTGTTGGTATCATGGAGGGAAATCTATCTCCAGCTCTGTCTCCTGCTGCCAGCATACACTTTCTGGATGTGTCTGCTTGTTAAGCTGATTCTAGAGAGCTCTGGAGTGAACTATCAGAGGACTGGGACGTCTTAAACAGCTGTGTTTAAACACAAGGCCTCTGCTTCCTACGTCTCTCCGTCTGAGCCGAGGAGTCGGCGCCGACCAGCAGGAATTTATCTGCCAGTCGAGCAGGAGGATTGGTTTCTCCTGGTGTGGACTGCTGTCTGCCTGCAAAATTTCACGCCTGCACCGGGGCCTCGGCGGGAGGAGCAGGAGGAGGAGCAGAGGAATGCGAGGTGTCGGGGAGAGTGAGCTGAGCGTGACGTCACAGGCTCAGAGAGGAAGCTGCATCCTCTGAATCCAGGTGCAGCCCACACCTGCGTTTGCTGCCTCCACCTTGCTTAATTAGAGTTCAGTCTCCTCCTCATGAATATTCTGCCTGTTTCCTCCTCTGTGTGAGTGTTTGTGTGTGTGTTTGTGTGTGTTTGTGGATGTGGGTGGGAATCTGACGGGCTCAGATGGGAATTATCCAACACTCCCTGGAGAAGGCCTCTGTTCTCATGTCTGTTTATCCACAGGAGGATTCTGACTTCTGAGTTATGATCACAGACTCGAAGCCCAACAAGGAAATGTTGTTATATTTAAATCTGTTCAATCTAAATACAATCAAATTGTTTTTTCTACACTAATCAAATCAGATTTTCATCATGATGTTTGATGTCATCATGCTGCTGGATTATGGAGGGGTCTGTGGTTGATCTGCTGAAATGAACTCCCTTAGTTTATGTCAGGGTTCGTAATCAGATGATGAAGATTTCAAACACTAAATATTCAGTGGGAGTCCAGGCTGGAAACTCTTAGCTGACATATGACAGTTCAGTAGCCAGTTGTAGCTAGCAGTTAGCCATAAATGACTTATAGCTTAGGCTAGCCTCACACTGGCCTGCACACACAAAGACAGCTCAGATAGAGTTTTAACACAAGGATCCTTGGATCACATGTTTAACAATCAGGGCAACAGTATTGTAAACTGGAATTTTCACAGCTCTCCCAACTCCTGTGGGGATGCAAAATGCCTGGGTACCTAAAGAAGGATTTAATGCTAGTAGCTAATTAGGGATAGGTACCAAATTAGGTAATTTTAAAGCTGGCGTCTGCAACCTTTACTTTCATAGGAGCCATTTTGCCTTAGCTCACCTGGATTTAAGTAATTCAGGAGCAACAAAATCTATTTTATCTTCACAATAAAGATGATAAGTGTATAAAATTCTATACATAGTTAAACCTAGAAGATAATAATCTATACAAAAAGTTTCTTTTGAATTTTGGAATTGTACATGTGATGTCTTACTAATTATTAAAAGAAAAAGAAAGAAAACATTAAAAAAAAAAAAAAAAAAACCCAAAAAACAGTGTATTTAATTTTTTTTTTAAAATTGAAATTGTTTTTAAAAAAAATCCATAAATAAAAAAATGCATACTTTTTTCAATCTCCAAAATTTGCAAAAATAAAATAAAATAAAATAAAATAAATAAATAAATATTGGATTAGAAGTTTTATTAATTTTTTTCTAAAAAGTAAAAAAAATCTCTATTTTTTAATGAAGAAATGTGTAAATCTGAAATTTTGCAAATTCGACTAAAAGATAGCAAAAATTTTAAGTTGTATTTATATTTCAAAAATTAGCAAATTGTTTCTAAAAATCCATTTATTAAAAGAATGCACAAAATTATTATTATTTTATTTTTGAAAATTTGCTAAAAAAATTAGAAATTAAAAAATTGCAGTTTTAAAAAAAAAATCATATATTTTTTTAAAAAATTCACATTTTTTTTCATTTAAGAAACGTGCAAAATCAGAAAATTAGCAAATCTGAATAACATAAACAGCAAAAATTTCAAGTTTTTTAAAATTTCAAAAATTTGCAAAAATTTCAAACAAAATTTAAAAAATTGCAAAAGATTGAATTCATATGTTTCCATCCATTATGAAGGTACCGAGCGTTTAGCTGTTAACTTTGTAATCTATCACTTGCCTGCAATCTAAATATCATCTAATGTGCATGACTGGCCTTAAGCATCTTTTTCCAGGTGGTGCATTAACAAACCAGTTAGTGACTTCAGAAACCAAGCGAGGGTCACTATCCCAGATGCCCCACCAGTATGTCTTCACTCATTTTATCCCCAAAGTCTTGCTTGTTCATCTATTCCAAGGAAGTCTCGGTTTCACAGTAAATAGTCCCAAAAATGCTTCACTTTGGCTCTTTTCAGCTTTGTAAGCCAGATTTTTCACACTTGCAGCCTTAATTATCAACAGGTGTAAGAGTGAAGTGAAGTCAGGACTGGTGTTTTAGATCACAGGGATTCTAGCAGGAGCTGATCTTCTCTGCCGATGCCGAACATCTGATTCTGTCACTGACGCTGTCTCTTTAAAAACATCCAGGGTGGTCACAGAGCGTGTGGGTGTGTGCTCTGGAGTTAACTTTTAGTGTTTTAGTCTAAAAAACTTGAGTCCTACCTGCTGCTGAGCGGTTCCTGCTGTTTGACAGAGTGCTGGATCCATTCAGAGTCAAAATCTTTACATTCATCATCGTACTCCACTTCACTTCTATCAGGTCTCCTGTTGAGATGGTTAAATCTCTCCGATTTAGTGCGAATAAATCTGCATTTTCATCTTCTCCTCCCTTTCTTCTTCCAACAATGTAATCTCCGACCAGACTGAGAGAGTAATTAACAGAGTTATTGTGGAACAGTCAAACTGCTCCTATTGTTGTGTGCTGTCAGCAGGAGGTTCATCTTCCTCCAGGAGCGCAGGGAAACATTTCCTCTCCGTCACAGGATCTGTCAGCGTGTTGGCGGGGATCAGTCACATCATTCGTCAGATCTGACGCTCAACGTGTCACATGTAATGGAGGAGTGTACATTTCGCCGTTCTGTACTGTAACACTGCTGGGGTGTAATTGGGGCTAAGGCTGCTGATCTTGTGTCTGGAGCTGACATGAAATCGTGGCGTGTGACTCTTCTGGTGGCGTTTGAGGCGTCTCTCATACCTGAACTGCTCTGTCTCTCTGCTTTTGTCAGTGTGCAGTTTGTGTGTGACTGTGGGGACACAAGCGTCGTGTTTACACCACACAAGGTCTGCCGGGCGCTCGGCTCAGGGTGTCAGTTAAACGCAACAAAAGGAAAGTTTTCCTGCAAAGGCTCGCCGGCTCGCAGTCAGCAAACGCCACGCAAGGTTACAGCGATTTCTTTTATGACTTCACGCAGCCTGTCTGCTCCTACACCCCTCCAACACCCACATCACATGACCGGCTGACCTCCCCTCCATGTTTAACAAACTCTCCGCCTTTGTTCGCTCGGCCATGTTTCCATGGCGACCAGGCTGAGTCAACCCAAACAGCACGGGCGTGTAGAGGAACTGGACGAGCTGAAAGTCCAGAGAAACACAACATTAGTGTAACACGTTGTGGTGAAAGTGAAAAGACGAAAGCCTTGGAGCTCGGTGGAACAGAGAAACACTCTTGGAGACGTCCTTGTGCTTTGATTGCCGTCTGGAGACCAGTATCATGTGCGGCTTTGTTGTAAGAGGCAGAGCAGCGGAGGCCAGGCGTGTTTATGGTTCGCCCTGTGAGCCGCTGCCAAGCTGTTAGCGCAGAAATGTGGCGCCTGCTTTCCAAGACAGCATCTCTCTGGTCATTGGAATATGAAGGAATATGAAGCAGGTCACACACTGAGCCTCCAGCGCAGAAGAAGAGATGTTACCAGAGACTGATGGGCGTACTGTCCCTTTAAAGGCCGTCACACACCCTGAAATGTAGATGCATGGAAACTTTCTGAAATGTTTTCAGGGGGGACTAGACGTCACACTTCGCTTTGCATTACACTTTCATCATGGCAACTTAAACTGCCGTGTGCAAACCAGGGGCGGTGTTGAGGGTGGGCTCAAAGGTCCCAGGCCCACCCTTAACTTTTCTTTCAATTTTTATTTTATTCATTTTTTCAATTGGTTTAAAAAGAGCATAGTAGTTTTTAGTCACTTCATGTTCGTTTTCTTAGAGTAAGATGCTCTGTTTTCGTAAAATTAGCCATGTTATTTAGCCTAGCTAAAAGAAAAAAAAGTACGTAACATTCAGGTTTATGTGGGTGTGTTCAGAACATTATTTTTGTATAGATTGTATTTTTTTAATTATTATTATTATCATTCAACTGTGGTTAATGTCCCTGCTTTTACAGCTCATAATAACAGGAAAGACGTAGTGGAGCAGCCTAACTGCAAAAATGAAATTAAAGGTGAAAAAAACAACCAACTCTGCTTTAAACCACACATAGCAACAGCAGTATATTCTCACTTTTCTCAATTAATCAAATCAACAATCTACATACTTTTGTCACTTAAGGCT
Source organism: Halichoeres trimaculatus (assembly GCF_033239565.1). Classification (NCBI taxonomy): domain Eukaryota; kingdom Metazoa; phylum Chordata; class Actinopteri; order Labriformes; family Labridae; genus Halichoeres; species Halichoeres trimaculatus. The sequence goes on along the minus strand of NW_027437186.1, from coordinate 37,206,038 downwards.
TAAATTTGTCTGATCCACCCGAACCTGAAATCCTGGCTCCGCCCCTGGAGCAAACTAGCAACAACAACAGTATCAACGATGGACTACCATGTTGCGTTTGTGCGGCTGAATCTGCCAATAAACCAAACAGGAGAAGAGCGTCTGTTGCATCACTTCTGCTCTTCTCCTGTTTTGTTTAGGGTGATGTCTCTGCAGTTATAGCGCCAACTACAGGCCTGGCATGCAGACTACAGAGTTTTCAGTCCCTCAGAGTTTCTATGTGAACAGGTTTTTTCACTGAGTTTTTGGTGTGAAACGTTTCTGTAAAAACAATATGCCTGATACTTTTGTGTGTGTTTATTTCATAGACTGTAAGAAAAAAAAAAAAAAAAAAAAAAGAAATAAAATAATGCAATGTTTTTTTATTTTTTTTAAGTGAAAAATTCTATTTGTGTAATTTAAGAAGCGTGTGAAACAAAACATTTGCAAATTTGAATAAAAAAACAGCAAAAATTTCAAGTTTTAGTTAAATTTCGAAATTTTGCAGAAATTTAAAACAAAAATTAAAATTGTTTAGAATCATCCTTGACTTAAAAAATATGCAAATAATTATTTTTTTCTTTTTAATTTCCAAAATTTTTTAAAAGAATTTAAAAATTAGAAAAACTGCAAAGGTTTTATAATTGTTTTAAAAAAGTGAAGAAATGTGTAAATCAGAAAAATGGCCAATTTGAATTTAAAAAAAAAATCAATTTTAATTTTAATTTTAAAAATTTGCAAAAATATCAAACAGAAAAATTCTTTACTTTCTTTTTAATTTAAGACACATGTTACATGGAAAATTCACAAACAAAATTGAAAAAAAAAAAAGAGAAATGGACGTTCGCTTGCTTAGCTCGAAGTGAGGTCGCCACAAAAACTGCTCCCCCTGGTGGCTGGCTGCAGTATAGGTCAAAAAATCCATCTCCCCAGTCATTCCAGATGGGCTGTGGTCAAACTCTAGAAAATTAATACACCTGGTAGAAATGTTTCTCACGTCTGATTGTTGTGGTGATTTGAAGATATCATTTGGCTGTCTTGTATCCAAGTCCTCTTTTTTCTGAAAAGTTTCATTTTTATTAGTTATATGAGGTTAAAAACAAGGTTTTACGTCACATTTAACGATGATTGACAGCTGACGTTCTCCTGTATTTTTTTCAGGGATTGTAAAATATGTCTGGAGGTAGAGTCAAGAAGTGATTAGACTCTCGCAAGAAAAAAAAAAATATTATTTTTGTCACCCTGCTCCACTCAAATTCTCCCAGAATCCCTCACAGTCTCTACTGCTCAGACTCTGGCTGCCATTGGCGGCGCCTGTGACGGGGAATTTTGGCTTCAAAACTGTAAAATGATAAATGGCGGAGCGACACTGTCCACTATATATATACTGTCTGTGGTTTATTTGGTGATAAATATAATTTTGTTGAATAACAAATTCTCAAAGTTTGTCTTTTTTTCCCAAAGTTTTTCAATTTAACATATTTACTTCTCAATATATAACCCTGCAATGCTGCGTTCAGGTCCAGTACGGAAAATCTCCAACTCTTCCACACTTTGATTTTTATGTGAATCGATACTTGGTACGACAGACTGAATTCGGCCAGTATCTACAAAAGTACCTAATTTAACACCCATCCCTGCTCAGTGTTAGCTTATAGTTGGACTGGGGTTTAAACTCTTTTTTTTTTTTTAAGTGGAAAGAAAGTAAATTTTATTCACCATGGCACCTTTCATAGGGCAGAATCACAAAGTGCTTCACAGAAAAAATATAAAAATGAAATCCTTACAGCAAGCTGAAAATAAAAAAAGCCATGAATGGAATTTAAAAATAACTTAAGAAACTTTTTAGTCTTAAAAACTGATTTTTAATGACTTTTAAGGCCAAAAATATGATAATTAAATAATTCTAAATGCAGAAAACCCACCCAGGACAGTATCGTCACTCTGTGGGAAACACTTTATTCCCCTCAGATGTTACGAAACTTTTCTGAGATAAATCCTGATCACTCTGTGGGAAAATTGAGAGCAGAACAATCTTTCCACTTTGACACTTTGAGTTGTTTGTCTGCTTTAATTCCACCAAGTTTCACGTGTAAATTACCTGAGTTGTTTTTCTATTTCTCATTTACTGCTGGAGGTTTGTGCTCCACTAAACTCTCTGTTTGTTTATGGCACTCCTGCAGGTGTGTCTTTGGCTTTGCGGTGGCCGTGTTGAGATTGGCTGAGTGACTGTAATTACTAATTTAGCTAAAGTGCGGGGAAAACAAACAGAGCCGGGGAAGCTGGAATGATCAGACGGAGGCTCTCTCCAGCTGCCTCCAGCTCTAATCTGCTCGGGTAATTCTCCTCAAACCCATTGATTCCATGCAAGCCATTGAATTTCAATGCATCTGTGATGAGATGGAGAAGAAAGACAAGCTACCTGAGCACTCAGATGGATTGGCAAGCAGATGCTCGGTCAAAGTGACAGGTGATAAGTGCTTTGGCAAGCTTTAAGTGAAATCTTTATGCATTTCTCGCCGCGTGTCGCCGCGCTGTCGCTGCCCATCTTTCATTCAGTCCCTCTCATTCGCCGAGGCTCTGGGAGCCTCAGAGCGGGCGGCCCTCAGACTGATAAGAGCCGCTGACCTTTCAAATGAAGTGATCTGTTTATTTAAGTGACTACTTCACAACGGTCTGCTTCACAAGCTGGCACACGGAGAGAAGAAATAAACAGCTCCACACCTCAGGTCCTTGATCAGTGCAGACCTGAGTGACCCGGCACGGCGACGGCTTGTTCAGTGAGTTTAGTTATTCTGAATTTCATGGCAGGATTTTCATTATGTTTCACATTTACATCAGAAATGCTGCTTTTAGATTATTTTACAGTTATATAAGGTGGGATATCCAGAAAACTGGGTACACAGAGTAAAAAAAAATCTGCAAACAGAAAGAAACACAAATAAAAACAATTAAAGAAATGAATGATGATGAATTCCTGTGACAGCTCTGATTTAAGGCACAGTGAAACTACAAATACACAGGAGAAACATAATAGATTAACATAAACAGTCAAACCAAGCAAAGCAGAGCCACCCCTTAACCAGCTGGCAAAAGTCTGCTAGCTTAATGCTAATGCTAATAGGAACTCCCACTAGCAGGCTAACATGCTAAGCATCAGGAGTCCAGGAAAAGTATCTAAAGTTGGTAAACTGAAAGTATACCTGAGCTGCTTCTTGCAGATTCTCCCATTAACTGCTCTGTGGAAGCCCTACATGGCCAAAACAACAAAACTCAAAAATCACTTGTGAACTAAACAGAAACATAAAGCCAGTGCATTATACACATATAAAATCCAGATGTATCTGGTCAGTAATGATGAAAACCAGCCATCGATAAATGATGCATCATGAGCTGATGTCAGTGGAAGATGTTTGTTGTTTGGCCTCAGATGAACGCTGCTGTTCTGTGACTGGTTTGGTCAAAGTGAAGGTTGGTGTGTTCAGTGTTTGAAGAAGATCATTGATCTACAGTATGTTGTACATATTTGATGGATGTTTCATGATAAGTGAGACAGTATTTTCAAAAATATTCAGAAATCACCTTCAGGAAAATTACTCAGTGTGCATACCAGTAAAACACTGCTCTAAAGTCTTACTTTCCCGACAAACACAGATTCACAGACTCATCATTATCAGTTTTAAATCTCGACTTAATGTTTTTAATAGTTTTCATTATGAATTCAAAATTCCAGCTGAGAGATTTCACTACACATTAACAATCAAATATTTTGTCAAACTCAAACCAATCAAACATTTTACAGTTTCCTTCTGATCTTGTCAAACTCAGACATGGCAATTGCAAAAAATAACCAAAAAAAAAAAACACAATTTGCACTTACTAGTCGTTTTGTTGAGATCCTGTTCGTGACGCCAAATTGTTGAAGAAATTTCAGGAATCTTGACACTTGATGAGGAAGACTGCAGAGACTCAGGCCCCATCCACACGAAGCCAAACTGAGGTCTAAACACATAAGGTTTTTGCCAAATCTGCGTATCATCCATATGAAGACGGCGTTTTGGGGGTCTGAAAACGATCATTTTTGAAACCAGGTTCCAGAAAGATTTTGAAACGCCGTATACGCAGCTCCGTGATTACTGGCTCTCCGCAAGTTTTCAGATATGCTTACGTCATAGTTTCATGTTGTCACTGACACGCATGCGCCACATGTGGCAACAACAACAACAATGGCGGCGTACTGTGTAGCAAATGTTCTGATGAAACTAATGACCCTACTATCCCTGTTGCAGCAAAACCTCCTTCTTCTCAATCACCACCGAGTTGAACAAACAATTATCGAGGACACACTACGGCACTTTATGAATACACCCCGTAAAACTTTTGCTGCAAGTGCGCGTGCCCACTGTTTTTTCGTCTGTTTCCGTTTGTTTCCATCAAATCGTTACAGCGGCTGCCATGTGTTTTACAGCGTTTTGATGCGTATCGAGTGCACTCATATGGATGCACACATTTTCTGGCATGCCTTCGTCTTTATGACGATCGTTTTGGAAACTGTTAAGCGTTTTGGCTTCGTGTGGATGAGGCCTCAGGTGGCTTAAGTTGAAATAGTTTATGCAGCTCAGCTGAGGAGAAGTGACAGACAGCACACCTGGGTGCCCAGTGTAACGCAGAGTCAATAACAGACCAGTCCGCTCAGTATTTATCCTTCCTGAGATTGGGATTGCTGTGTCTATCTATGAGCCAATGGATTCAGCCTAGCTCAGGATCTCAATGTGTGAAACAGTTTTCAAGGAGATGAAAACATGTGAATCTGATCCAACCAAGACTAGAAACACCCTGTCTCTGTGTACAGATAACTTAAAGGCAAATATAGGTATTATTGTGAGGCATATAGAGACAATTTAGAGAATTGACCAAGGAAAGGCAATAATCAGATCAGATTTTATGGCTCTTTGAAAAGCCTTTAACTATCAGCTAAACTGTTAACCGAAACACAGACACCAGACCTGATTTTCTTCATCTTTTTTCAGTGATGTTCCCCTGATAACATGTTTTTTTTAACCCCTAACAAGCACAAAGCAGTTTTGATTAAGAAAAAAAAAACATCAAACACACTGCTGTACTATTAGTGTCTGATTTATGACACATTCTTTATCAACAACATTGTTTACCCTGAAAACTGTGACCAGATCAGCACAAAAAATCAAAAATTAGACAAGTTTTAATTTGAAATAACTATTAAGACGTGTTGAAAAGAAAATTTGTGCACATAACTGTCAACTTAAAGTGGAAAACCGAGGAAAACATTTCTTCACACAAAAAAGACACAAACTTAAAATTTAAATGAAAGGTTTGTGAAAAAATAAAAACAAAGATGTGGTTGAAGATGTGCTAGCTTAATGCTACCATTGGCTAATTTCCCCCTGCAGAAAATCACAGTGCTTTACTTAATCCAAACATGGATTTAATAAATAGTTTTAAAACAGTTTTGCTTGATTTGAAAGTTAAAGATTTGCAGAAACAAAGTTGACAAAGCTGCAGGACAGCTTGTCTCCACCTTGCAGATATTTCCCTGTAATAAACGTGACGCCACAGTTACAGCAGTTTACTCGTCCGATAGATCAGATGATCCAGCCCCTGACGTCCAAAACTTCATTTAAGACGAATCTGACAATAAAAACGCAGCGAGCAGCTGAGGGAGCAGCTGAGGGAGCTGTAAAAGGAAATGGAAAAGTAAAGTGCATTTGGATTCAAAGTTTGTGTTGTAGAAAAGATGTAATAGAAGAAGCGGTGTGCTGCTGGTCGTAGTCAGTGATTTAATAATCAGAGAGCTTTATGGGACCTGGCCTGACGTAGAAAGCGCTCAGCTTTATTTCCCTCTCAGTTCACACATTATTCCCCAGAAACCAACAACCTTAATTTGTATGTGCCCTGGCTTGTATTTACTATAAGAGGCGACTGCAGCCCTTTATCATTTTAGTGGTACAGCTTTACTGCCCGTGCATACACGGTACAGTATGTTTCACACGCCGCCTCAGGATTACTGCTGGAGCAGGCTGCGTTTTATCGTAACTGCTGAATCCTTTTTTATTAGGATGCAGAGCACCTGCTGCCGTTTACACCTCTTATAGCGCAGCGGTCAGTGCAGATAACACTTCCTCTGGAGAAATAAAAAACAACAATGCAAGTTTACTTATTTGCAACTCAGCTTTTAATCTTTGAGGTGCAGTTGGTGTGAGTGCACGCGCTAAAAAACAAATGCATGTGTGGTAAACAACGCTCCTCCTGTCTTAGTCTGTTCCTTTCATCTGTGCTTTGTGAAAACTGCGAGGTGTTTCAGGCTTTCAGCGGCGGCTCTCACTGTATCCAGCAGGAAGCTCTGCAGCACATACAGAGCAGCTTAAGATGCTTCAGCCTGTTGTGTGGAGTAATGTGAAGCCCCCTTAATTGGAGTCCAGGGGAGAATCTCTGGGGGCGCTCCCTAAGCACTGCCCCTCAATTGTCTGCAGGTCGGAGGTCAACTTGGAGATTTGCATGCAATTCTTTCCGCTCCTCAAAGAGCGTTTAAGACGAGCGTTTCATTTAAAGCAGCAGCTGGAATGAGAATCTCTGTATTCGCTGCATGAAACAGCCTCAGCAACCTTCGTTTGCTTCCCCGTGGGCTCCGTCGTACTGTAAGCGTTTTCATCTGAGCCCATCAGGAGAATCCACGCCACATTCATCACAACAGATCTCTGCAGAACGGACAACTCCAGGCGCTGGACGCATCAGAAATTGATGGCAATCAGTCAAATGTTTTTTTATTTGTGTATTTGCTCTGAAAAGACTTTTTTTTCTGTTTTGGTATTCTATTACCAACACTTTTATCTTTGTAAATAAAGAAAAATAATCAGTAAAGTAAATATTAAAAACAAACAAACAAAAAAACATAAAAAACAAAACAAAAAACAAACTCACATAAAAAAATCAAAATAAATAGAAAATAAAACAACCCCCCCCCAAAAAAAACCTCACAATAAAACGATCAAAATAAATAAAAAAAACAACAACAAAAAAGTCACATTAAAAAATCAAAACAATAAAAAACAAAAATTAAACAAGAAACAAACACATAAAAAATCAAAATAAATAAATAATAGATAATAAATAAATTATAATCAATAAAAAAAAAACTTACATGACAAAAACAAGAAAAGATGGCAATCAGTAAAATGTTTTTTTATTAGTGTATTTGGTCTGAAAATACTTTTTTATTCTGTTTTGGTTTTCTGTTACCAACACTTTTATCTTTGTAAATACAGAAAAATAATCAGTAAAGTTAATATTAAAAACAAACAAACAAAAAAAACATAAAAAAACAAATAAAAAACAAACTCACATAAAAAAACCCAAAATAAATAAAAAACAACAACAAAAAAGTCGCACTAAAAAATAAAAAAAATCAAAAATAGAAAAACAAAAATTAAACAAGAAACAAACTCACATAAAAAGTCAAAATATATAAATAATAGATAATAAATAAATCATAATAAATAAAAAACAAAACTAAAAACAAACTTACAGTAAAAAATCAATATAGATTAAAAAAAAAACAAGAAAAAGAAAACAAAACACAAACTTACATGACAAAAACAATATAAATAAAAAAAAACAAGAAAAGATGGCAATCAGTAAAATGCCGTCTTAAGTGCACTGAGTGCATTAGTGCTGGGGTTGTGGTGATAAGAGAGCTGTGGATCAGAGCGGCTAAGCCTATTGTCTCTGAAGACAAAGCAGGTTTGCAGCAGGCATGGGTGACGGTTCCCACTCCATTCACCTCGGCCCACAAAGTTGAATTTCTCTGAATCGAGGGTCTAATCCTCCTTTTCCCAGTCCAGCTCGCGCTCAGTCAGCCGTCAGGCCTCCTCTTTTCTCCTGCGGACACTCTGGCTTGCTTAGCATCATTAGCCGCGGCTCAGTCCTGCCCCGTCTTTAGTCCCCTATGAAGTCCCTGTTGCTCTTTTTAGGAACAGTCACCATTTCCAATAGCATTAAGTCTTTGGCTGTTGGACTGTAAAACTCTAATACCAGCCTCTTAAGGAGTTTTTAATCCTCTTGAGCAAAGACCTAAAAACATGGTGATGAGACAGCCCATGCATGCTCACACAATTGTCGACATCTAGTGCTGTAGCAGCATAATGGAGGAATAAAAACGCTTTTTTAGTTTCGTTTTAGTGTTTAAATCAGAGGTGAAGAGGCCAGCTGTTCTTAGAGATGAGCTCTGCAGAGAGAAAAAGACATGAAGCAGGAAACACGGCTTTAAAGAAAGAAGCAGCTGTGATATGAACACAGAGCTTATAGGAGGTTAACTCAGACAAACAGGAGTCTCAGTTTATGCTTTCTTTGTGTCCTTGGGGAAAAATACTCCAATCCATTTATATTTAATGACTTTATTTATGGAGCACTTTAAAAAAACAAAAGTTTACAGAACGCTTTGACAGACAAGGACGAAACCAGATCACAACAACAGAAAACCACACAACAAGGCCAGACAACAGAAAGCTGGGAAATGTTTCTGCTCCGTCAGTGGAAAGTTACAGCGAGAGGATGAACGGAGGGAGACGTCTGCAGAGAGGAGAAAAAACGATGGAGGATGGAAAAGGATTTCATTAAGATAATTATCTGGAAGCAATAATAATACAAACATGCTGGCTGATGAAATTCAGACTAAAACAGGAGTTCGAAGAAGTGTCTGAAATCCTCAGGCTGACCGCTCCAAAGCTGGATCCTTCAGGGCAGGGGGTCCTAAACTTTTCAGCCCCTGAAAACACAAACAGGCCAGAAACACATCATAACAAACCAGGAAGTTGAAAGTGAGACCATTGGCAGATTTTGTTTTTACTTTTTACTTTTTACGGCAATTCAGACCCCATTTTCATCTTTAAACAACTTAAAATAAGACATTTTTCTGGAATGACCAGTTGAATGTGGCTCATATTGAGTATAAAATGACAATTTTTACTTATAATAAGAGATAAGATTTCAGTTTTTTGCAGTGTGGCTCAAAAACATGCTCTACTTTGTACAAACAGAGAAACTGTGTTTGCACAAACTCAACACGGAGGAAACATTTAAGAGTATGGAGACCTCTTTAATTTGATGGTTTTGGTGATCTCAGAGTTGTACCTCTTCTTCCACTGACCTCTTTCCTGATTGAGACTCTTGTGAAACTCTGTTCAAAGTGCAGCTTGGTCCAGAGTCTGGGTCCAGTTATGGAGAAGGCGGGATCGCCCCAGATCTGGGGACTTCCACCAAGAGCGGTTTGAGGACCATAAGGCCCAGTGTGGTTCAGGCCATTTAGGGCTTTAAAAAACAAAATTAACATTTCATGATCAATTCAAAAAGAAACAGGAAGTCAGTGAAGGCCAAACAAAACTGGGGTGATGTGTTTGTGACATCCAGACTTGGAGACACCAATATACGAAGCGTTACAGTCGACGATGTTTGAGCTGATAATGCATGATGTTTTTTTTCCAGATCTGCATGGTTTAAGAAGGGTTTGTTAACCCTAACGTAACTGATAAAAACTGGCCACACTGTCAGTTTGCATTTTTATTTTTTTGGGGTGTGTATGTGTCCTGGTTACATCTACTTTTTGTTTTTTTTCTATTTGTGTATTTGATCTGAAAAGGTTTTTTTTTTTTTCAAAAAATCAATAAATAAAACAAAAAAAGACATTAAAAAAACAAACTCACACTTAAAAAAAAAAGTTAAAAAAAAAAGTTTAAAAAAAAAACCACATTAGAAAGTTAAAATAAAAAAATAAAAAAACAAGCAAAAAAGTTACATTAAAAAAATCAAAATAATAATAAATAAAAACCACAAATAAAACAAAAAACAAACTCACATAAAAAATCTAAATAAATAGAAAATAAATCATAAATAAATAAAAAAAAAAAAAAAAAAAACTTACATTAAAAAATCAATATAAATAAAAAAAACAAGAAAAAAACAAAAACAGACATACACAAAAAACAAAAAAAACCCTAAATAAAATAAAAACGAATCAATCAATAAATAATAATAATAATAATAATAATAATAATAATAATAATAATAATAATAATAATAATAATACTAATAATACTAATACTAATACTACTACTACTACTACTACTACTACTACTACTACTACTAATAATAATAATAATAATAATAATAATAATAATAATAATAATAATAAATAAATAAATAAATAAATTATTTAAAAAATTAAAAAAGACCCTCCGTCAAAAACCCATGAAATGCAGACTTATGCAAAAGTTTTGCTCAGTCTTTGTGGGTAGACCCTCCCCCTCAAAAACAAACCAAAAGAAAGAAAACAGATCCAGCATTTTCTGTTTAAATGGTTTTCTACTGAGCTTAACTTCAATTTTGTTCATATTATCACAATAATGGAGGAAATAATCAACCGTAAATATTAACTTTGATTTTGGAGGCATCCCATGCTAACAACAGGAAGAGCCACCAAAGTTTCTCATGTGTCAAAGTTCCAGTTCCTGATCTTCCAGGTGCAAACCAGGTGAAGCAGCGTTGGGAGGTGTAGGTTTGTCTAATAGGAGCAGAGTGGCTGAGTGTGTTGGCCTGAGCTCTGGAGCAGACTCTGGGTGAAGTAAGGTGAGCTGGAGCTGCAGAGATAAGCGTCTGGAACATTCACCTCCAGGAGAAACGCTGAGTGATGACGCTGATTTGAGCAGCCTTTGCCTCGGCTGAATGAAACATGTTTTCCTCGTTTATTTTTGCCTCTTGTCGGTTTCTCTGAGTAATATAAACCCAGAAACACCAACAATAATGGAGGAGAACTTCTCCTCCTGCAGCTCCTCGCGGTCAGGTCGTGTACCCTGTGTGAGGACAGTTTTGTCACAGCTGTCACTCTGTTCGGCTCCTGTCCTTGACCTTTTTTCTGCGTGTCGTCTCTCACTCTCTACTCTTTGTGTTTCTGTCTCCCATCAGCTGTCCTGTCTAATAAAACAGGCAAAAGTACCCTTAGAAAAACACATAAATTACCCAGCTGCCTCTTAGTGAAACAAGCAGGGTATTTCTGGTCACCCAGTGCTGGTATCACCCAGCTGTGTGATGAAAGGCATCAGCAGAAATGTCCAGAAATTGTTATGAAAATGTCAGGAGCTCGTTCCTAAAAAGGCCTTTACAGTCTGGAGATGATGTGTCAGGTGTTGTGATGCGGATGATCACCATGAAATGCAGACTAATGCAAAAGTTTCTCTCAGTCTTTGTGGGTTTGATGCTCTCTGCAGCAGCTCTCTGAGGACATTAATGCTAAAAAGAAATTGGATTTAACAGCAACACGTAGATGTTCTTTCAGGACGATTAGTGCTGCAGCCAGGCACGCCGTCCTTCCACTCTCCGCTGTTTAGTTTGAGCATAAGCCACTCACATCCTGCACATCCACGTCCGCTGACTCCATCAGAGAGTTTTTGGAAAACCTCTCCTTCCTTCGCTGAAGAGGAGGAGCATTAAGGAGCATGTTGCTGTCAGAGCCAGCTCCTCCAAATGTAGTGCTGCTCCTCTCTGGATCGCCGTTATCAGATGGCGGCTCTCTGCAAAGTGATGCTCCTCTTCTGAGAGGGGTCATGTGAAGATTTGGTGATGTAACAAAGGAGCGTTATTTAATAACGGTGTCCTCTTTGATTCTTTTTAGTGAGCTCCTGTTTGTGAGGAGTTTAAACATTTACTGTGAGTTTTTTACAAGCACTGAGAGCTTGGTTTTTCAGAACAGCAGCAGTCGTCATTTACAGGCTCGTTTCAGCACATTTCCACATCTGTAAAGAGCTTTAACAGTGAAGGTGATGCGTTTACAGTGAGCCGGGCTGTAAATAGCCTGCCCACATCCAGAGTGGAACAAGCGTCCTGTTGTACTAATTCACAATCTGGCCTAAAGCGGTTTTTATGTAATCTAATCATTGGAGGAACAAGGACGCGGAGCATGCTGCTGGTTGCTGCAGAGCTGTTCTCGCCTCACAAATAATGGAGAGGCTATGCTAGTTATTTGCTCATTAGCTGGTCAATGAAAAATGGACAGGAAATTAGCTAGCATGCTGACTAATACTGATGGATGGAGGTGAGATTTTTCCCTTTGCTTTGAATCATGAGGAGTTTAATGGTGTGGTGATGAAACGTGACGTGTTGCTGTAATGTCCTGTTTTTAACACATAGATATTACACCTTGTTGCTGTGATTTTTGAAATTCCCATACAGCCGTTACGAAGCATGAATTCACTCATGTTAAGTGCTGTTAGCACTGCACAGCTGCACACTAAGGTAGGAGTGCAAATAACAGAGTAACTTACATCAAGTAACTTATATCAACATCACTACAGCACTGCAATCTGTGATAAACTGATCCACTGAAAGGTATCATGATGTATCACAGTATCTGATATATTTCAAAATACAAAATCGCCCTGAGTGACGAGGGGCATGATTAATTTCATTGGCACCAGCATGAGAAATCATGAGGCAGTCAGCCTACTTGGAGGTGGAATTGGTGACTTTGAATTCAGTGCTTCAGTCTCTGTTAAGTAGAGATGGGTACTGATAAGATTTTATTGATGCCAATGCCCTTATCGCTTATCTGCTTATCAATCAGTTCCCTGTACAAAAAGTTGCTTTACAAGTTTTCTGTGTTGAAAACATTTGATTAAGTTTATCAGTAAATCTGGATATAAATACATTAATCTACTGTTTTTTTATATGTTATTGACTGAAGAAGGCCACCTAGTGTCATATGGTTATAGCAGTAGTTTAAGTCGTTTGGAACCTTGCTGTAGTTATGCAGCCAGCCATGAGCCTGCACTAGGGATGAACGATTTTTAAAAATACTCTAATTGCAATTTTTAGGACCAGTATTGTGATTGCAATTTGACATACTTTTTTAAAAATTTAATTTAATTTAATTTAATTTAATTTAATTTTATTTTATTTTATTTTATTTTATTTTATTTTTTTATTTTATTTTATTTTATTTTATTTTATTTTATTTTATTTTATTTCAGTTTATTGTTTTTTTTCACATTTTACTTTATTTCATTTTATTAATAAATCAATTAATTAATTCATTTATTTTTTATTAATATTATTATTTTTAATTATTATTGTTTTTAATTATTATTATTTTTTAATTATTATTATTTTTTATTATTGTTACTTTTTCAACAATTAAATTGAAAGTCCGCTCCAGCTCTGGCAAAATGTAAAGAATTAATAAGGGAATCATCAAGCATGATGGTAGATTGAAACATTTCTGATGGATTCTTAACAGGAGCTGGTTCTTGGTACCCATCCCGACTGCTAAGTCTAAATTAGAAATGTCCAATTGAAGCTGATGTTGACCATCGCTTGTTTAAAGCTCCCATATCCTGCTCCTTTTCTGCAGTTTAATCTGGATCATTGATGTCTTCATGAAATGGTAGTAACATGTTTTGGTCCAAAAAGCCAATAAATCAAGCACAGCAGCGTTGTTTCCAGGCTCTCATAGCCCCTCTGTTCAGAACGCTCTGATTTAGTGGGCGTGGCCTTCATATGTAAATGAGCCACCGCTGATACCGCCCCGCTCTTCCACGTCACTGAGAGCGGCGCCACGAGCTCCGAGTGCACAATGTTTAGAAAACAGAGAAGCTCCTTTACCGTAACATTACAGGCTAAAACAACAGGCTAACTGCAGCTAAAGTTAGCATCCTGAAGCTAACACAGAGACAGGGGGGACACTGAGGAAAAGCTCTTCCATCTGCTCCACAGCACACAGCATTTAAAATACTCACATTTCCAGGGTCCCAGGTTTGTTGGAGGATGGTTGGTAATGCGCCTGGATTCAGGACCAGTCTATTGGCTAGCCCTCTGTTGGACTGTCCAAAGTTGGAAAAGCAGTCGGCCGTGAAGTGACTAGCACACACATGCTCAGTTTTACTGAGTGTAGCTGGAACATTTCCTGATAAATGAACTCTAGACACTTAGTCTGTCTTCTTCTGAGATGGGAAGCTTGAGCATGGAGCTATGTGGCTGTTTACAGCCAAAAACAGAGCAGTGATGGCTCTTCAAATTTGGAATTCTCCTCCCCACTGTCGGAGAGGTTTTCTCTCCAAAAAGGGAATCGCTGACGTCGGCAAATCCCCAAAATCCAAACAGCTGGTTTTAGGTCAGGATTTTACATTCACAAGCTCTACTAAGAACAGGTTTGGTCATTAAATATCACATTTTGTGGGCTGGGAGGAAAGACAAAGACCCACAAATTTCAATAAAAGACTTGATAAAGTGATTTTTGCTTAATATGGGACCTTTCAGAATAAGTCATGGTGTGATGTTATGATGTTTGACCAATCAGAATCAAGTTTTTTTTAACACAACAAAATAATAATCTAAGACATTTGCACGTCTTCCAAATTTCTTTCCTATTTTATTTAATCGTTTAGGTTATTTTCTCCCTTATTCTCTTTAACTTCCCTGACAGCTGGCGTGTTTCTGTTCTCTGTCTTTCACTCCTGCTCCACATCTGTGTTCATTGATTCAGCTCCCAAACGCTCAGACAAGCTCCTGATACATGAAAACCTGCACAGGAAGGAAAAAACCCTGATTCTGTTCCCGATAAAACTGTTTAGCTCTGTATCATAATGTTGTGTCGGCTTTCATGTTCACTCTTGTAATTTACCACATCCAATCCCACATCCAGCTCGACCTCATTCATCTGAAGGAGTAGGAAACTCTGTGCTACCGCAGCTGTTTATCTAGGAGCTGATATGTTTATGACAACAAGGGAAATGTCGGCTCCACCATATCACTTCCATCTAAGTGGAACCATCTGCATATAGAAACACTGCTAACAACAACACAACTGCTGGTAAACAAAGTTGATGGATTCTGCTTTCCCACAATTTGCCATAACCAATTACAAATCTGTCTTTCTGCAGAGATACAGAGCTGACGAGAGCTGTTACACAGACTCACGTCAAGGTTTCATTCCCAGTGCATCCAGGCTTCTCTCTGTCTATGATAAAGACATGACTGAACATAAACAACCATGTTTCACTCCTCTTTCCTCCTGCTTGCAGTAAGAGCCTGTTTCCTAAACGTACAGGCCGTTTCTCCTCCGAGAGCCAACACTGGGATTCAGTCGTTAAGTTTCCTCTTTGTGCTTGTGATGGAAAACATTTCATGTGTTGGATTCTTCCCAGACGCTTTCAAACTCTTCTCCATCTGCAAATAGAGTTTGAGCGAGTATGTGTTTGAAAACCTGAACCCGATATAGCCCTGTGAGAGAAAGATGAAGACAGAGTGAAAAATACCTCCAATGTTGCCCCACTTTGTCAAAACTCTGCCATGATTTAAAGAGGCAATTAATCTCAGAGGAAATAATTGAGCTTGTTTTGCCAAAAATGCTCAAGTAGGACTTGAAAGATGACACAGCTTGCTGCAGATAATGTTCCACAAAGATGAGTAAACATGCGAGCTGAAGGCTCACAGTCATTAATTAGGCCTGGCATTGTTGTTTTTCAAAGTAGAAAGCATCACGCTGATTTATTTCATTCTGGGATTAAACTCAAACAAAGTAAGTTGACTTTTTGAGTTTGGGATTTTGACACCTAAGAGGAGCCAGCACAGGACTGCAGAGGCACTGGAGGACTGAGTGAACTGGATCAAGGATCTACAGTCTGAGGCTCTTTGACTCCTTTGCAGTGGCTCCTTGTAACTAAAAAAAAAAATTATTCAAATAAAGAATTTTTATTTTTCTTACAGAGGGTATTGATGATTAAAGACACTGATGCCATATAAAATCATTTGTTAATTATCATTTAATAACTAAATCTACAAAAGACAAACCTGGAAGAAAATATAGATTTTAATTCTGTGTGGATGGATTTATTTAACTGACGAAGTGCCTGCTTAATATAACAGCTTCATATGTGGCAAGGCATTAGCAAAAAACAAAAATGATGAGTTGAGAAAAGGATCAATACACTTAAACATTTTTTTCTAAATTTCTTTTTTTTAATGGTTGCAAGATTTTTATTTATTTATTTATTTTTTTATTTATTTTATTTTCATTTTTTTTTTATTTTAGTAAATTAATTTTCTAATTTTGCAATTTTTTGAGATGTATATTTTTGGAACTTTAGAAATTTCTTTTCTTTTTTGCAAATTTACTTTTTTTTTTTTTTTAATTTTTGCTTAATTTTAAAATTTGAATTTATTTCGGGTTTTATTAAATTTTTGCAATTCATTTAACTGACAAAGTGCCCGCTTAATATAACAGCTTCATATGTGGCAAGACATTAGCAAACAACAAAAATGATGAGTTGAGAAAAGGATCAGTACACTTGAACATTTTTTTTTAATTTCATTTTTTAATGGTTGCAAGATTTTTATTTATTTATTTTTTATTTATTTTATTTTCATTTTTTTATATTTATTTCAAATTAATTAATTGATTTTTTTTTTAATTTTGCATTTCTTTTAAAGATTTTTGAGACTTAATTTTTTTTTTAAATATTCGCAGAATTTTCAAGTTTCAATTTATTTCTGGTTTTTGTAAAATTTTGCAACTTTTTGTTTTTTTGCAATTTGTTAAATTTCTAAAAATTTTCAATTTTTTAAGTAATTTATTAAAAATAAGAAACTATGACATCAGGTGAACAATTTGATAGATTAAAAAATAATTAGAAAAAATTAAAATAATAACAATCACGAGATTTCATCATGCATAGACTTTTATACACTTAATTGTCTTTATTGTGAGGATAAAGTAGATTTTGTGGTGCCTAAATAACTTTATCCAGGTGAGCTGAGGAAAAATGGCTCCTATGAAAGTAAAGGTTGCAGACCCCTTAGCTGGACGCTTCTCTGGCACCAAGGACAGTTTTAGTCATCTTACTGCCAAAAATTAACCCCTCACAGAAAAAACCTCTGTTACCAGTTACAGAATTAATAGCAGCATGTTAAATTGTATTTATAGACTGGGGCCATGTTAGCGTTGACATTGTTTGCCTTGTTGTAGCAAACATCATTTACCACCAACAGAAAAAAAATAGTGTCATTAATGTGATGCACATTTTTCCTTTTCATGTTAACCTCCTGTAAACGCAGAGCAGCTGAATCACACGAATACATTCAATGATGTTTCCTATGCATTGACTGGGAAACTGCTGCATATTATTAACCCCTGCCCTGTGATGGGGAGATAGAGGTTGTTGGCAGCTGTGAAAAGGTTGCACAGAGACGTGCTCTAAACATGTCGAACATATAGATATGCCCTGGCTCTCTGCCAAACGTGTTGGAGATATGTTGAAGCCTTTGCATGGAAAATCAGTAATTATCAGTTCACAGCACACATGTGATCAAACAGCTCAACAGGGCTGTTGGTTACATGTAAACACTGGTGTGATTATAAAACGTCCTAATTAGCATGTTTTTATCAGTTAATTCACCGCCATGTGATTGCTGAACATAGTAGTTCCTGCATTCCTGAACACCCTGGTTATTGGCTCTAGAAGATGCAAATGCTGCAAGTTATTACTGTTATCTACAAATGATAAAAAGCATTACCTTACCCCTTGTGTTTACCAATCAGTTATTTTTCCCCAAGAAGGTCCATGAAGCATTGGAAGAAAAAGTTGTGTTACTTCTAACCTAAACATGGGTGCTATTAACAGAAGCTACAAGACATGATGACATGACATTATATGAGTTAAATACAATACAGCAAGATGAAATTTACAATATGAAACTATACAGTTCAGTGAGGTGTGATACCTTACGATACAGTACATTGCGGTACGGTACAGTATGATACGGTACAGTAAGATGTGATATGATACAATCCAATACATTCATAATGTTAGGTTCTTTGTCATTTTTTCAAACACAATTTTACTATTGTGCTTTTACCAAAGACTTTAGCTGAGTGTGTTTTAATTGCTGTCATGCTGCTTTCATTTTATTTTACTTTTAAATTCTTCTTTGACTGTAGCGTTGGCAGAATCTAAATATATTTTTTTAATCTTTTGTTAATTTTTATTTTTCTGTTTTTTTCTTCCTTTAATTGGTGGTTTTAGTCTTAAATATGTTGTTGTTTTTTGTCCTGCTCTTAAACACATTTTTTCTTTTAAGTCTCTTTTCTTTTGTTTCTTTATACTGTTTAATTCTATTTTTTAAAGCACTTTGTAACATTGTTTTTGAAAAATGCTATTTAAATAGGTTAATAGTATTATTATTATTATTATTATTATTATTAATTATTTTATTATTATTATTATCATTATTATCATTAATAATAATAATAATAATAATAATAATAATAATAATAATAATAATAATAATAATAATAATAAACACTGTTATTATTATTATTATTATTGATAAAAAATTATAACTATGAAAATAATGATAAAATAATAATTTGTATTATTATCAATAATAATAATAATAATAATAATAATAATAATAATAATAATAATAATAATTATTATTATTATTATAATTGTTATTATTATTATTATTATTATTATTATTATTATTATTATTATTATTATTATTATTATTATTATTATTATTATTATTATCATTATCAATATAATTATTAGTACAGAATGATATAATATCAAACAATATACTATGACATGTTGCATTACATTATGGTTTGTACCGTACAATAAATACATTGCAGTACAGTACAATAGGTGAGGATGTGGTACTATATGTTACAATATGATAAAATGAATAATATTATACATTTTAGTGTGATATAATGTTGTATAATATCATAGTCATACCATATATACAATGTGACATGTTATGATACTGTTTGGTACAGTACAATATGATACTTGACTTTTTGTCCTTTTAAAGATCAAAAGGTTTAAAGGACATTTGTCTTGGCCTCAGTTTCTGAACACATTCAGATAAATTGAACTTTTTTCCTTTCTATAATGAGTCTATTTTTTAAATGTTAAAATCTTTCTGTAGCCAAACCACTGTTTGTTTAAAATCTTAAACTTGATCATGTTTGAATGTAGCAGGCCCAAACTCATGGGAACGGTTGGTTTGTGTGTGCATATGCTTTATTACTAATACTTGTTCTCTAATCTGGCCGATCTGAAAGCTGCTGAATATGCAAACTGACCAGCTGCTTCCTGTTGTAGTGTTTTGATGAGTCAGTGCATGTGTACAGCCGTGATAAATCAGCCTCAAACATGAGATAATCGTCTTACACACTTACTCCAAGTTAAAGCTTGGGTAACGATTTTGTTGCTATGTTTAGTTTGGTAAACTCGGTGAATGCAGAGTAAACCAGAGATTGTTGAGACTCAAAGTGCAGTTAGAAATGTTTACCTTAAGGATAACCAGGAAGTACATCAGAGGTCCGTCTGTGGAGAAATACAGACAGGGGCAAAGAAAGAAACCAAGTCTTGGAAAAAGCTGAAAAACCTAGAACTCAGAAGAATAAATAAAGAGAAACTAACAGGGAAGGGATGTTTATAACCAGGGTTTACTAATGGCTAAATCAGGGGCAGGTGTGCTGAGTGCACGTCAAGGATCAGGAAAAAATGACTCTGTGTTGTTTTAATGTTCCTGCTTTAGAAATAACACCAAATCAGTAAAATGAGATCAATTGATGCAGTTTTTCAGCGTGTTGTGCCTTTAAAGCGCTAATGGAGAACACACTTCTTCTCAAATCAACGAAAACTGATTCATCTCATGTCACAGCGCAGTAATTGTATAAAACACTCGAGATACAAATAAATCTGGTGAAGCCCTCGTGTGAAGATGCAACAAATTACATCCAGTTGCCAACCATTTGCATGCAGCAGTTGAAAGCGTATGTCTGTGTATATTGTGGATATATAAGTCCATATCAGACCCTTTTTCCATTAGAGAGCTGCCATTTCTCTGCCACTTTGGATTTCAATTTACAGCTTTTCTAAATTTGCTTGTCCGTGCAGGAAAAAGTCCCAGGTAAAGAGACAGCTAATTTTATTATTAGAGGACAGATCCCAGGAGAGCAGGGAGAACAGGTAATAAATCAAAATCCAAATTGTTTGGTATGAGAATATTACTTTGTCATTTACTTTTTGAGCTTGAGAAAATACTTTGTTTTTATTGGTGGTGGAGCACACTCCATCACAGAGCACTCTGAAATGTTTATCTGAAGGCGTTTCTGGAGGGCAGATAAGGAATTAGGAGCGTCTTGAAAATGGAGTTTGTGGGCAGTGTTTGTGCTTTAAATGAAGAGAGATGACTGAGAGTGAGCTTTAAAAAGCCAATAGTGGCAGCAGGTGGTGGGGTAATTATCTGTCTGTGTATTGATCCCAACTCTATCAATCATCATCTTTGTGATTGGACAAAAAAAGCAAGAGGAATGTCTGAATAGAGTTTGTTTTTTTGTTTGATTTTTTTTTTTTAAATTTAAACATAAAGACCTCTTTAATTTGTTTTATACAGTCTATAGTATCTAAACTCAAACTCTGACTGAGACAGCATTATGACATTAAGAAAGTGACACCATAAGGCCAATAAATGTGTTAATTAGAATCATTTTATGTGATTATTCTCATTTAAAGGCAGCAGGAAGTGAAATGTGAGGATGTGAGAGTGTGAAAGGACATATTTTGGAACAGATTGAGAAAGTATCAGCAGGGATTATTTCAGGTTCAGGAGGGACGTGTTGTTAACTCAGGTATTGTGTGAAACATGAAGAACAGCAGGTAGAGCAAAGCTCCTCTAAACACCTCAGATTGCCATCCCAGTGTTGAACAAAGTCGTCCCACGTCCAGTGTTTGACTCAGATTTTATGAAGCCAGCATCTTCAGCTCGTCTCCTGTCAGGATAAAATCCGCTGAACATTTCACCGCGCAGAGCCAACATGGCGGGGTTTTTATAAGAAGATGACTTCATGCCGTCATGACATGATGGATGCTTACAGCTGCGTCTGACGGGAGTGATGAACACTCATTGGCAGACTTCCCTTTGAAAGCCACTGAACTATGGGATGATCTGATCACATTTGCTGATGTGAACATCCTTCCTCTGTCTTCCTAAACAAATAACTGTCGTTTGTTTTTTTTTACTGGACCTCCTGTCGCTTGGCAGCTCATTTCCTGACTGAGCGCTCTGCTGTTTCCTGTTTCTTGAGTCAGAACGAACAGTGGAGTGTTTCTGTTGGAGGGATCTGATGGGAGACGCTACAGGCGAGCACTGGTCAAATCCAATCAGAGCCCAGTTCATCTCTGCAGCTCACTTAGCATGGACTGTTTGCTTATTTACTGCACAGTTCATCATGCATTCAGAGGTTTCCTCCAGGTGGTTTTTATATTTTACCAACCTGAGCACTAATTTTAACATGTTAAAAAAATCATTGTTTACACAAAGCTCTGTGTTATTATCAACAAAGCTGCCTAAAATACAGTAATTACCAGGTTTAATCAGGCCTCACTGTGTAAGCCAGATATGTTTGCTATTGTTGCAGAGCAAAAACACTTTGATTCACTGTTTTCAGAACAACGCTCAGCCTTTCTTCCAGTTATCGACATTTATGGAGTCTTTGTTGCCTCAGTGTTACAGTTTTAGTTTGGTGTGTTATTCATCACATGCAAAGGGAACGGGGAACTTTTCATCAGTAAACAGCTGCATTGACCTCAAACAGGATCTTGTAAGAGGAAGAAAATGACGCCACTCATGGATGTAGATAGCAAATCAGGGCTGACCACGTAGTTCCAGACTCCGCTGGAATTGGACATTACATCCTGATCAGGGATCATACATATGTTAATATATGAAGGGATAGCAACTCTGACCTTGACGCGGTACACAGAGGTTCAAACCCCCGTCAGAGAGCAAGGGGCAACAATCCAGGTGGGCCTCGATCATATACTTCATACCTCAGGATGAGCGAGTCAACTAATGATAGAGCCAAACTTCAGACGTCGCCCGGGTCAACAAAGTTTGTGTCAAGTGTTAGGGAACCGGGACACTCTGATGACAAGTGGGCTATTGAAACAAGCCATACACCTGTATGCTGATGACACTATTCTCTATTGTGCATCTCGCTCCCTGACGCCTTTGACTTTCTACAGTCTGCTTTTGACGGGTTTCAGTCACATTTAACTGACTTGATAATGGTGTTAAATGCAGGTAAATCTAAATTGATGGTCTTTCCTGGTGGCAAAGCATTACCTGCCAACCTTCCCAAAATCACCACAGCTCAAGGGGCAGAATTTGAAATTGTTACCTCATACAAGTATTTGGGTATCACCGTTGACAATAACCTTTCATTTAATGCACACATTGACAGTCTTGTGTCTGAGTGTACATTTCAAATGGGATTCTTCTTTAGAAATAAGTCCTGTTTTTCACGTCAGGTCAGAGACTATGTAATCTCCACAACCTTCTTACTGTTGTTGGACTGTGGTGATTTGCTATTTATGAATGCACCTGAAAAATACTTGAAAAAATTCGGTGTATCACTGAGTCCATCACTGCCTGCTGGGTGCTGCTGCAAACAGTCCCTACCTGTCTGTCCGTAGACACTCTCACCTGCTCCTCTTCATCTACAAATCTGTTCTTGGGCTGCTCCCGTCTTATTTGACCGCAAATTTGAGCAAACGGTTGATTTTCTGCAGATTTTCAAAAAGGACGTGTGAATAAACGAAACCTGGACTGTTTCACTCTCGCTTCCCCCCTAAAGCATGTTGCTGACGTCATGTGTGATACATTCAGGGACCGTCGGAAATTTGAAAATCTGACGAGAACACCACTTTTTCCAAGTAGGACAAAAGGTTTGTACATGCCAGACATTTAAAAATAAGTGCATCTTTGAACGCCCCGCAGGTTTGGGATCCTGCGTTAATTTTCATAACTCGTTAATTTGCGTTGTAATTAATTAATCTAATTAACGCGTTTAAATGACAGCCCTACAAAAAACACCTGATCGGGACACCCCTACTTGTTTTCACCCTCGTATTTATTTAATCTGTTTAACAACAGTTTCACTTTATTGAATAGTTTTCTTTTAAAAGATAATCTGTAGAATTTTTACTCTGAGTCTAAACTTTTAGTTTTTGTATTTTCAATCATAGCTTTTATTTTCACCAGGAGCTGGGCTTCGAATGATGTCCGGACATGATCTGAAATGACGATAAAATTTCCTCAAGTCCTCGTCAAAAGCTGCAGACGTCTCCTCGTTTGAATGAAGCACTGAAACAGGACTCAGTACTGTGTGTTGGGGACAGTGTTGCTTCTCGGCTCCAGATGGGTCGGGCAGTTGTCTGCTGTTTGCGGGCTCTGAGGCACGGGGCCTGCGTGCAGCCCAAACAGATGCTGCTCTTTAAACGGGACTTCTGACATTAACAGCGGTTAGTGCTCTCCGGTGAGGCCTCCCTTTACAGCTGTTCCGAGGCCGTTTCCTCTTTTAATTGGAATAAGGGAGATCATAGATTACATTAGCCGAGCAGGAGACACTGTGGGCCGATGGGCCCCCGCCATGGGACCCCTCCCTCTTTTCTTGTCCTCTGGGCTGCTAGCTTGAACGCAGCCTCCTGCTTAATCAGCCTCCCATACGGAGCATGGGCCCTCACAGAGCAATCTGAGTATTAATGTGCAAGAGACAGCTGTAGGAGAGGAGTGCCTCTGTTTCTGTTTCTGTTTCTACTGAAGGTTGGGTTTTTACTTCCTGACCAAACCTGACTTTACCCTAAAAACTCATCTCATACTTTTAACTCTTAAAGGCACATTTAGCTTCACGGTCGCCATTAGCAACCACAGTTTTAGAGCAGGAAACTGCTAACAGTTGTGGGTTCAAGCCAACAAAATATCACCAATCAGTGTTTTCTAATCATGCATTTAAGACTTTACCCATCTGACATTGTTTCAGACCCATTTCAGGTCTACGGTCATAAAAATGTTGATAATCTGACTCACTTACTAGCACACACTCCCCATGTCTTAGCGATTTCTATCTGAAGACATTTAACAAAAAGAGCAGGTCCACTCTTTACTCTCAGCTCCACTGTTTTCACAAAGACCCAGCTTTAATCTGCCATCAGTTAGAAACTCGATCAGAACCAGACGCATGCTGAACAGCCATCTGCTGAGACTGAGCGGGGATTGTAGACCGAGATGGAAAGAGACAACAAACAGAGGAACAACTCTCTGCTCTGACGATCAGTCTGGACTCTGATCGCCTCGATCTGCTGGGGAGAGCAGAAAGATTGTTGGTGGAGCAGTTAGTATCTGTGTTTAAAAGGATACAGATTGATTTCAGGATTTAAATAATTTTAAAAATATTTATATATATTTTTTTATGGCACCGATATTTGAGATGTGTCATATCAACCAACTCCCAAACCCAGGTGTTCAAATCAGTATTGGGAAGAAGAAGAAGACGGAGGACTGGACCAGCCTCCATCAGCACACCCTGTTAGTTTCAGCGTTTATTGGACTCACTTTTCTATCTCTGTCCTTTTCTGTAGCAAACACTCCCTGTACGGACAGAAACATAAGTGCATATCGTTTTCCTCAAAGCTTTACACCGTCTGTCTAGACTGGGTGGCTGTAACCGATACCTGCCGTCTGGCCAGCAGTGACATATTATATATTTTCAGGAGACAATCCCTGTATTTATGTATGAGTTAAATATGCCCCGGAGACTCTGCTGGAGATTACATATCTGCAACCGGAGTGCTGGAGAGATTGACACACGGCTGTTAACTCGATTCAAACTTGATTAGGGCAAATTGAAGAATGAATGCTCCTTCTCTTTGAGCGAGGAGGAGGAGGAGGAGGGGGAGGGACGCTGCTGACAGGGTATCAGTGCTCCCTGAGCGGGCCAGGAGCGGGTTGGAAACCTCAGAGGTTTCAGGGAAGACGGAGAGATACAGTTTATTCACAGAAGCTGAGGACTGGATGTTTTTACTCCCTGTTAGATAAAGAACATATGGAGGTACCAAGCTGGATCAACCATGGGTCTTTTTTCAGACCGGTATGACCCTGCCCCAGTCTGCTTGCTGAAAAACTGTCCTGACCAGGGGTCTGCAACTTCTACTTTCATGGGAGCCATTTTGCCCCAGCTCAAGTGGGTTAAAGTCATTCAGGCGCCACAAAATCTACTTTACCTTCACAATAAAACTAACGTCTGGCTAAAACTTCGAAACATAGTTGGATCTAGTGAATAACTATCTAACCCAGAAGTTTTCTTTCAATTTATAAAATTGAATGAAATGTAATTTTTTAGTTTTTGATTTAAAAATAAAATAAAATAAAAGTAATTTTCTTTTAGAAAAAGCAAAAATAAAAAAATCAAATATAAAAAAAAGATTGAAATTCAAAAAATTTGCAAAAAATTGTAAAAAAAAAAAGAAAAAAAAAAAGAGAAATTTAAAAGCAATGTAAAAATGTCAAAATTTTGAAATTTCAAAACATGCAAAAATATAAAAAATAAATAAAATCTTAACCATTTCAAAAGTTTAGGATTAAAAATGTGCAAAAACTTAAAATACTTGAAATTAAATGGATTTGATTTCTTTAACAATTGAATTAAAAAAAAAAATACAAAAGTTCAAATAAAAATTTGCAAAAAAAAAAAAAAAAAAAAAATTGAAACTAACGCAAAAAATATTAACAATTTGGAATTCCAACAACTTGCAGGAATATAAAAAAATATGAATTTTCAAACATTCCAAAATTTAATTAGATTAAAAAAACTTGAAATACTAAAAATTAAATAGATTTGATTTTTATAAATTTGTATTTAAAAAAAAAAAAAAAAGAAAAAGAAAAAGTATAACAAATGTGCAAAAATTACAACATGTTTTTGAAAGAATGCTTTAATGTTATAACATTTACTGGCAGGATTGCTTCAATTGCTGAGGCCATCTATACCATTGAGAGGAGGGGTGTTCTCGGCAATCTTCTCAACGTAACCCCTGAAGTTTCATTTTTTTCTTTTTTGCTAGCTATAAAATAATCATAATAATAATAAAAGTGTAGTGAAATCGTTAGCTTTCTGCTTCCACACATGCAACATTCCCAGAGAATTTTGAGATGAGTGTTGTGTGTGACTGAAGCCATGAATCAGACCAGAAGAGTTTGTTTTAAGGTCTACATGATCAAACCAAAGTCTATTGTGTCATTTGGAGAAGAGAGCCTTTAAAAAAGAGTCACTTCCTGTTTCAGAAGCACAGTTTTATTCTTAGTTTGAGTCTCACAAACACTGTTTTGGGCTGTGCTACCCTGACCGTGACACGCTGTTGTGCTGTGAAAGATGCTGTGACATGCTACGCTAATATGCTCTTTTGAAAAACTCCTTTAAAGAGCAGGAAAAGCTGCTTCTGATCTGGCTCCTCTCCTCATACATGGCTATCTTTGTTTTTTTTTATGTGTGCACAGACTCACCTTTGATGTCATACATGTGTTTTTACCTCCTCAAGCCACATTTTCAAAGGCTTTAAACACGAGTATGAAGACTCCAGTCCTGCTCTGTTTGTCTAATTGTTGTGTCTCTCTTTCTTCTCTGTGTGGTCTGGTTCTACTTGAGTTCCCGCTCTGTTTCTCCGGCTGTTTCTCTCTCTGTTGTTAATCTGTGTGTGAGGGACTGACACAGCTAACCACAATAAACAATTTCTTTCAGTCTTAATAGTTTGCGTATAGCACTTTATCACACAGAATCTATTACATTACTCTGTGCTGGGTGGCAGGTCTGCATTGTGTTCCTGCAATCCTGTTTCATCCTGCGTCAGATCTCATTAAAGATGGAAGTGAAGATTAAACCACATCCTCATCCTCTGCTCGCTGCTCACTGCTCACTGCGGCACTGGGCAGGAGGCATCCACTTCCCTCCTATTACTCATAAATAAGATTTAACGGGCCGTTCCTGCTTTGGCTAAAAGAATGCTTGTTTGCCTTTGCCAACGCAGGGTGAATTTCATCAGACGAACTGACAGATGCCATATTATCAGGTCCTTACTACAGCAGGCCGAGAATATGGTCGCTTTAGACGGAGATATGAATCAGAGTGGAAAGGACTGCTTTTTTTCCATCATACAGTTTGCACCACATCTCTGAACGGTGCTCCATCTGTGCTTTTTCAGATTTTATTCAACCTGTCTGCGGATAATTTTAAGAATTTGGCTTTTTTTTCCCCAGACCAAGCAGTGAAGTCAAATATCCAGTAGAGCTCTGTAATCGATCCATATTTAGTGACTTTTTACTGGACTTGAATGGATTGTTTTTTTTTCTTTCTTTTTTCTTTATTCTTTTTTGGTCTATATATATATGTTTATTGATCTTTGAAAACAAAATAAGAAATTAACATAAGCAAACAAACGCAAGACAGAACATCTCAGCCCATAGTCTGTCTGTCTATCTATCTATCTATCTATCTATCTATCTATCTATCTATCTATCTATCTATCTATCTATCTATCTATCTATCTATCCATCCATCCATCCATCCATCCATCCATCCATCCATCCATCCATCCATCCATCCATCCATCCATCCATCCATCCATCCATCCATCCACACACAAGCACATATATTAATGTGTGAATATGCATAGAGATACATACACGATATAAAAAACAGATATATATAGATATACATACATAGACAGAAAATATATAAAAAATTCCAATAATATTATTTTTTATTTTATTTTTATTTTATAATAATAATAATAATAATAATAATAATAATAATAATAATAATAATAATAAATAAATAAATAAATAAATAAATAAATAAATAAATAAATAAATATTAGTAATAAATTAATTAATTAAATAAATTGAGTTAAAAAAAAACAGATTTGAGTATTTATAATACTGAGGATTCTAGGTGCTCTAGATTTTGCTTAACCATAATCTTTTCATGGATCTTTTTTTGTTATTATACATTTTAAATGGCTGCCATCTTAAGTAAAACATATTTATCTTTTCTTTCAGGGTGAACAAATATTTTATATTTTTAAAGTATTAACTTCAGTTATTCCATATACTCATTTTTGCCTATTACTCCTCAAAAATATATAACATATATTGTGTATTATTGGTGGCTTGGTGGGGACCAACCCACCAATGATATATTCAAATATTTTGATCATGTATTAGAATTTGTCTCATGATCTTGTAAAATGAGATGGTACATCTCAAGGGGCTATCCTTGAAATAAATAAATAAATACAAATATATATGTAAATAAATAAATAAATAAATAATTAAGCATTACCAGGCTTATCCCACAGCAGGGCATACAGGTTTTAATTTAACACTGGTATTGGATCGGTATCAGTATTAGTCAATACCCCATAAGCCCAGGTATTGGTGTCAGTATCAGAACCAGAAACGTTGGATCAGTGCATCCCTCAAACAAGCTAACATGTAAACTAACATTCAACACACACATTCAGAATATTGCTTAGCACTCCACAGTCGAACAGTTTTTCTGTTTCACTGCAACAAGACTGCGGCTGATGGCCAAATAAACCCAGTTTGGAGCATTAATGCAGAAATGTTTCAGAGGGTTGGGGAATTTGTGACTCAGCTGTGCGGCACAGACTTCTGCAGCTTTTTTTCAGACGCTGTTTCTCTGAATATGTCCAAAGTTTTGTTTCCCTGGTGTAGCAGGAGGAGAGTTAAGCCAATTAAACACTTTGGAGAGTTGAAACTGTAGTCCAGCTTCATAAATGATGAACAGTGAGAGCCGGCGCTGCTCTTTTACTGGTGGCTCCTCAGTAATTAGAACTTCCATTAATGATCACAAAGTCCCTCTTCTTTGAAGTGGCGCTTTAATCCAGACAGTGTCACATTATTCCAGCGTATTCAGAGAGGAAGCTCAAAGACGCTAATCTGATGCCAAATCTTTAGCGCTGTGACGGTTATTACGCCGTGAAAAGATTCCTCCGTCTTGGCGTTTAATTAAAAAGATTGAGAGAATTTAGCTCTGCTTTCAATAATCTTATCAGAGTTTGTGATTATTTTCTGGCTTCCATTTGGAGCTGGATTCTTCTGCAGTGTGACATCCATGCATGGGAACCGCACCCTCGGTTTGATCATCATCCCGGCGTCTTCAGGTTTTTTAATGTTGCTGGGCGTTTGACAAATGGAGCCGCCTGATGGACGGCGTTTTAGGCAGAGTGAGCCTACCTGTGCAGCTGCCCGCTCTCATCAGGCCGTTCATCCATCTCACCTTCCAAACTAAATTGCATTTTAATCATGTGTGCTTTTAGCCATCTGTGGCTTCACTTTTTCTCTCGCTGCAATGCACTCACATGTACTATTTTCAGACACATAGACAAGAGCTCTTTAGCGTCCTGGATGGCGGACATAACCTTGGAATACAGATAGATCTCCGCCGCCTATAGAGGTCACGCAGACGTTTCAATCCCTCAAATGTTCAGGAGAGATTTTCCGAACCACTGTTCCACAATTAGATTGTATTTGTCAAACATGGCGCTGACTGACCCGCGGTGTCTTCCAGACAATTTGTCCTGCCTGCCTCTTGCCCCGCTCGCTGGTAAACACAGAAAAGGCGGAGCCTGGAGGAGCGTGTCGTTGTGTGTCGGGACTCGGGGCCTGTCCCTACTCGTAGTCCCTGATCGGTTGGTGACAGGAAAGACTAGCTGAGGTTAATTCTGGAAAAAGGATATATCACAGTGCCGTGGCACCCAATGCATTTCAAATGATGTGTCCTTGGGATGCAAGGTTACTGCTGAGTCCTCCTGCTCCGGTCGCCAACAGCCGCAGTAACTGTGTGTATTACTGAGCGCGCCTGACAACACGAAGGTCTTGTTGACTTGTGCAGACAGTGTGGTTACACAGGAAGGTCTGTCTGCCCTCTGACATTTCATCTGAATGAATTTTCCAAAGCCCATTTTGTTTGTGGTGACTCAACTCATTAAGAGAAACAGCTTTTATGTTCCCTTAAACAGCGTTCAGTCAGGATGAGAAGCAGTCTGAGGGACAGCTGGCTGATTTAATGACTAACAACACAGAGGATAAAACTGCTTCTTCCGCCTTATTAGACTCTGGGAAATGGTGGAGTGATGCAGCTCCTCCGTCTTAACACTGACACAAACACTGACACAAAGACAGCGTGGTGTTTGGACTGTTAGTGTCTTTTCTGTGCTGTTGAATTCAGGTTATGTAAAGGTCATTTATGTCTTTGTATCACATCTTTATAAACATGTTTCTTTAGATTCTTATTTAAATCAAAGGCGAAATGGTTGTCTGTAAAAAAATATAGTTCTAGTGCCTGAACCGAACTAATATGTTATATTTTAGGATTTATATTGAGAATTTTTATATTTAGAGTTTCTGTATGTTGTCACTGAGTTCACACAGCTTTCTTTATGAGGTTTTATTTTCACATAGGTTAATTTTTTCAGAAGTTATAGAGTAGACGTTTCCTTGTAGCTCAGGGGTCTGCAACCTTTACTTTTACAAGAGCCATTTAGCCTCAGCTCACCTGGATTAAAGTTATTCAGGAGCCACAAAATCTTATTTATCTTCACAATTACGCAACAATTTTTTTTGTTATTTAATTTAATTGAATTTAATTGAATTTTATTTAATTCTATTTTATTATTTTATTTTATTATTATTTTATTTCAATTTTGTTTTATTATTATTTTTTTAATTTTATTTTATTTCAATTTTATTTTATTTATTTTTTCTAGACAATTTTTTTTATTTGACTTTATGTAACTGTACATGTGGTGTCTTATTTTTTTTATTTTTAATAAATTTGCAAAACTTAGTATACATTTTTTCAAATTCCAAAAAGATTGCAAAAATTGCAAAAAAAAAAAAAAGGGGTATTTTAAGAATTTGCAGCTGCAGAAATATGAAACAAAAATCTGCAAAAAAAAAAAAAAAAAAAAAAAAAAGATTTGGATTTTGTAAAAAGTGCCCAAAGTTAAAAAATAATTAAAATGTAATTTTTTAAAATGAATCTTATTTAGATTTCTATTTGTAATAGTAGAAATTTCACAAATTTACAAAATTCGCAAAATTTCTGGAACAATACTTGAAGTTTATATGTATTTATTCTTAAAACATGTGGCCAAAGAAAAATGTTTGAATAATGGATTTGATTAAAAAAATAAAAATAAATTATATATATATATATATATATATATATATATATATATACACCTTTTAAGAACAAAAACAGTTATAATATTGTTATAAAATAAATAAATAAATAAATAAATAAATAAATAAATAAATAAATAAATGAATACATGAATAAGATAAAAAACAAAATCAAACTAACAATGATCCATATAAAGTGAGGTGTTTGCAGTTTCAAAGGTATAAGTTTTTAACACCTGTGACAGTTGGAGTGATTTCATGAAGGTGTGCGACACCAGTGTCTATCTCAGATAACACTAACTCAGAAGTTCACACCATTAGAGCCAAAAACTGTTGGCAGCACCAAGAACTAAAGGCTGTGTAACTTGTGTTTTAGCAGGAGTCTGTCAGCTTTAGTGTTCCTGTGTGAGAGCCTCTACAATAGGAGGCGGGGCAGCCAACAGAGAGCTGCTTCACTCTGGCAGCTCCAAAACACCAATCAAACACTAAATCACACCACCACACAGTTACATTGTGAGCAGCCTGTCACTTCTGGAGAGCCAATTTATGTGGCTTTTACACATGCTGACAAAAATAAAGGATTTTTGAGGCACACATACTGAGATTAACTGAGGCTGACTGTTAAAAGAGAAGAAAACACAGAGGGAGGCACCTGGAGATTTATTTAACCACTGCTCTTTATAATTTCTTCTCCTTCCTCTCAGTTTGATAAATGAAAGAAAAACACAGTCTGCTAAGGGAAGTCAGCATGAATAACCCAGCATTAATGCTCATTTTTAATATTTCTGACTGGACGTTTCCTGAAGACAAGGATCCAAGTGTATAATAATATAAATCCAGCGTAACGCTCACTCCAGGATAACAGAAATCTCTGTCAGGTGGGAGTCTGGGAGTCTGGAAATGAAGAAACACACGAATCTGGCCCTGAAACAGCAGCAGATTCGCAGTTGGATGAATAAGAAAGCTCCAGACAGTCTGTAAAGGTATTCTGCATAAAAATCAAAGAAAAAGCGATAAAATAAAAGCTGAGGAAGGTGTACGGGATTTGTTTGTAATTCAGATTGGGAGGCCAAAAAAAGACGGAGAGAAACTGTCAGAGGCAGAGGATTAATTCTGCTGTTTGCCGAGGAGAGCTCCACCAGAATCAAATACACACCGCCAAGGCTTTTTCTCACTAACGACTTACAAGGTAAAATGTAAGACTTATATTTGTGTTATCCAGTGTAACACACCATGTTCGCTTTTTTAATGCTGGAATCAAAAAGCCAGTGACATTTCACAGGCAGAGAAAACTAGCTCTGAGACAGCTGGCGTAAGATGAAAGAGACGGCACGAAACAAAGAGAAGTGAAGGATGTGGTTATGTAATCCACAAACAAACTTTGTGGCATTCTGAGAGACCTGCCAGGTACACGGAGATAACAACGCCACAATCATAGCATCTGTGACTAACTGTGTTTGTAGAGCCCTCAAAGAAGCATTCACCACTCTCATTAAAGATAATTACACGTTTAATTTAAGTTATATCTGTATGCTTAGAGCTCCCTGAACTTCCATCTGCCTAAGTGGAAGTTCACACCCTGAGGTGGGGAGAGCACACCCTGAGGTGGGGAGAGCACACCTCCTTTCTTCTTTATTGTCTGCAAAAGGGCCTACACACTAAAAACTGCTGGGTTATGAAATATTTAACCTATAATGGGTTATCTTTATGGGTGCTGGATTATTTTTGTGCAGCTCAAGTGCTTAGTAAGATATCCATCAGCCCAACAAACAGCAGCTGACCCAGCACCTGGGTTGTTCATGCAAACATCATCACGTCTTGAAGTAGACGTCATTTTTGTTGTGGTGCTGTTTTGTAACCATGTGTGAGGAGGGAACACAGTGGATATGAGACCCTGCTGTACAGCACTTCAGTGTGGTAGGCATAGGCGGTATCCACCGCTAATGGTATGGATTAACAGTCCGAACACCTCGCCATGGATCCATTGTTTGCAATAGACTGGCTGTCTGTGTTTTACAGAACAGACAGTTTGTCCATGTTCGACAGCATAGACTGGCTGTCTGTGTTTTACAGTACAGAAATGTTGTCCAGGTTTCAAAGCATGGACTGACTGTCTGTGCTTTACAGTAAAGACATGTTGTCCACGCTCAACAGCATGGACTGACTGTCTGTGCTTTATGGCACGGACATGTTGTCCACGTTCCAGAGCCTAGACTTGCTGTCTGTGCTTTATGGCACGGACATGTTGTCCACGTTCCAGAGCTTAGACTTGCTGTCTGTGCTTTATGGCACGAACATGTTGTCCACGTTCCAGAGCTTAGATTTGCTGTCTGTGCTTTATGGCACGGACATGTTGTCCACGTTCCAGAGCTTAGACTTGCTGTCTGTGCTTTATGGCACGAACATGTTGTCCACGTTCCAGAGCTTAGATTTGCTGTCTGTGCTTTATGGCACGGACATGTTGTCCACGTTCCAGAGCATAGACTTGCTGTCTGTGCTTTATGGCACGGACATGTTGTCCACGTTCCAGAGCTTAGACTTGCTGTCCGTGCTTTATGGCAGGGACATGTTGTCCACGTTCTACAGCATAGACTGGCTGTCAGTGTTATGTGGCTTTATTAAATAAGTTTAAAATGAAGCTAAATTGAACCACTTATTTTTCTCTGTATATCAGATCAAGTATATGTGGTTGAAACAGCCCAGGGGGGAACAATGTGCTTCGAACTAGGATCTGAAGATACTCCTATGATATGATACTGAGAGAAACACAGAAACAGAAACATACTGTGGCTCTCTCTTCTGTTAAATGCAGAGTTTATGGAGTTATCTTAACAGTAAGAGGGCTGTTTATTCTCTCTGCTCTTTCATACAGCAGCAGAGAAACCCTAAAGTCAGGCTCATGTCCGTTCCTTTGCTCAGTGACAGTACGCTCTTTCATCGGCTCATCAAAGGCGGAAAATCTTGGGTAAATCTTGGCTTCTGCCATAAAACCCAACATCTGCATGGTAACTGTTTGAGTGTGTGTGTGTGAGTGAGTTGGGGTTCAGCGTTGTAATAAAGAGCTTGGAGGCGAGCCAATTAACGGCTGCAATTAAGCAGCACAGTAAAGTTCAGCAGGAGGACGGCAATATCATTTAGAGAGATATAACCATTGTCAATCTATTCTCCTAGTTAAGTTTCCCCATGATGACTATTTAATTCTCTCAGCTGGCAACATGTCTGTCAATTATTCAGTTTGATGTGCTTGAATATGATTGTCATTCTCCGGCGTGTGTGGGGGAACAATTACAGAAGCAGATACAAACAATTAAAGGAGTAAATTAGACGGATGGAGATGGATGGATGGATTTATGAGTCGTCGAAAAAGAAAAGTGTTAAAAAAAAACTTGTGTTTGCCACAGATTTTTTGAATTGTTCAAAATAAAGTTTTTCTAAAATGTTTTTATTAAAAAACATAAATTAAAATTCAACCTGTGGTGCTTTTTCTAATGCTGCATCATGCCACTCATGTTTATCCCTTCAAACGTCGCTTACAACCCCCCGGCAGTAATTCCACTCATTAAAAACATCAGTTTAGAAATAATCAGTCTTCATGTTGATGGGCTTGTTTGCTTTCATAGGTAATGATGAGGCATCAATTATCGTTTCAATCTGTTTCATGAATGTTTAGAAACTCCTCACTGCGGCTTTAAACGAAGAGTTCAAACCCTGACTGTGTCACTCATGCCGTGTGGGCGGAGTCAAAAGTCTTATTAGATGACTTCTTGTTTTGTAGTTTTTAATTTTCATTGACTCTTTGTGTATTTTTAAGCCGGAGAGAGAGAATCATCTTCCCAGCACATCGTGATATTCAAGCATGGGTTTATTTGGTGACTGGAGGCAAACTGTCTGCCCGTCTGATTGTGTAACTCCCGGAGTGTCAGCAGTGTGTTTCACGACTTCATAGGCCGTCTTTTCACAACCCTGTGAATTGGCAATTGAAGCAGGTTTTCTTTTTGTTTTGTTGTAACAAAAGCCTGCAGATACCTGTGAGCAGGAAATTGTCCATCGGGATTCTGTCTTTGAATAAAACTCAGATGCTTTTCTTTGAAGATGCAGAGAAGTGGATACGTGGGATCCATAGGTGACTTGAAAGAAAGACGCTTAAAACAATATCACGCCATTACCGCGGCAGACCGTGACATTTCTGTATCGGAGCTAATTCCAGCGTTGTTCAAAAGGAGGAAACTGAGAGTCTTTGTGCTGAGAGATGACAAAAGGTGTTTGTATAACATGTAACAGAGCGATAAGAGGGGAATCAATGCACAGCTGACGGTCAGGCCTCTTCCTGTGTCTTGTATTATGACTAAAAACTGTGTCTGCTCACTTGAAGAAGTGTTCCTCTTCCTGTTTCTGCAGCAGCAGCTCCTGCTCACTGTGATCTGTGAGTGGGACAGCTGTGAGATGAGCTTGCAGAAACTCAGACAGAGTCTTTGAGGTGCAAAACTGTTTTATTTCCACTACAAAGCACGAGAAATAAATAACCGCCTCAAAGTAAATACCTCCCATTATGATCAAACTAATACAACTGTCACTATTAATGTTAATCCAGGTCTGATTATTTATGAGATCATCTCCTACAAGAAGAGCTGGCTTATCTTTTGTAAAGCTTTCATCATGAACTTCAGTCGACTGAACTGACACGTCTTCATTTAGACTCTGTTACTCTCCATTTTAGGAACAGCGCTTCCTACAAGTGCTGAGTATCCAGGCAAAGGAACGTGGGAAATAAATTCAGACTGAACTCAGAGTTACACGTCAAACATAGCTGAAACTCAGCTGCAGGATATGAGGAAACTGAGCGATTGCATTGTTGACTGTTGTGACAGTAATATGATGTGATATAAACAAGTATCAAACAGCGATAACTCACAGTCTCTATTAAGGATGAGTGGAGCTGACTGAATGATTACACATTGTCAACCCAGCGAGTCGGCACCAGAATTATAAGTTAGTTTGACAAACTTTACTGAAGGCTTAAACAGCTGTGCAAAACAACCACAGCAACAAAACATCAAGCTGTGGTTTAGCCCAGTGTTTCCAGTCAGGGCTGGAGGTCCAGTTCATGTCTACTACCATAATGCTCCAAAGCTTTACTACCTGGATGTAAACAAGCAAAGATGATCAGTGGGTTCTCATATCACGGAAAATATTATTCTGACATTATTACATAATATTATATTAGTATCAAGACTTTTCAGCCGGTGACCCCCAAATTGGCCTTTCCTGAGACTACTGGCCCCTGCCACAGGAATACACCAATGCTGTGGTTCTCAAACTTTTTTTCAGTCCTGTACCCTCTGTGAATTTTTTATTCATTTTTTGCTGCTAAGTATCCCCTTACAAACACAAACCAGTTTGGTTGAACAGATGGTATTACAGGAATTTGGCTTGGTTGCTATTTTTTAATGCATATACTTTTTCATTGTTGGGTACCCCCCTTGAGAGCCCCTGCTAGCCCCGGGGGGGAAATGGACCCTCATTTGAGATCCACTGCACAAATGGACCGATACAAAAACAGGCCAGAGACCAGAAAATAAATTTATAAATTAATTAACAATACTCAACAGAAAATTAAACCTAAAAACGAAGAAAAAACACAACAAAATATTTTCTTTTTTTCATGTTTTTTCTCTCTTCTCCCTGTTTTTTTCACATTTGTTTTTTTCTGTGAAGTATCTGAGTGTCTTAAAAAAAGCACAAAATTAATTTTATTATTATTATTATTGTTATTATTATCATTATTATTATTGTTATTATCATTATTATTATTATCATTTTCTTTATTTAACATACTCATAGATTTTGATTATGGAGGCATTTTAAGACCCTCTCCCCTCTTTGGAAATCACTTGGTTAAACTGAAATGTAAACATAGTATAATATAATATAATATGATTTAATATGATATAATATAGTATAATATAATATAATATAATATAATATAATATAATATAATATAATATAATATAATATAATATAATATAATATAATATGATATAATATAATATAATATAATATAATATAATATAATATGATAATATAATATAATAAAAACCAATTTTATATTATATTATATTATATTATATTAAATTTTATTATATTATATATAATAAAATGCAGTATAATATAATATAATATTTTATCTAGTATTAATATTATATAATAAAATAGAAAGCCTTTATTACCATATCATGACTTGCACACACTGTAGTAAGGTGAGCTGCTTCATTTGGTGCTACATACGACAGGAGAAAAACCTCAATAAGACCAAAAGAATGAATTTGAAATACTCAACAGATTACAGCAATAAACAGTATTTTAAATGTGTGTGTATATATATATATATATATATATATATATATATATATATATATATATATATATACTGTATGACTACTCAACCAGATCAATAAGCAATTGAGTTGATGCTAACCTGCAAGGAGCACTGATGGCTGGTGGTGCTAGCTCAGCTGCTAATGTTAGCCACACCCTGAAACCCAATGTAACAGTGTTTGCAGACTCTGTGATCCTTTGTTTGACCTGTTAAATAAATCACGCCCTTTCAGTCACGTCCTTACTGTTTTCAGATTAGTCAGATTAGCTTGGATTGAAGCTCCTGTTTTAAACAGCCAGGACATTATTTAGCTAGCTTCTGTCTGTCTGTCTGTCTGTCTGCTGATATCCATGTTCTTCCCTCTACTCCTGCTTTGCAACCATGACAATCCTGACTCCAAGATTAAGCTTAACTGTTTCTCAGATTTACTTTGACGCCTTTTTATCTGTAGAATATGTCTATTAGACCCAGTCATATTCACTGTGTTACATTTATTTTATGGTTAATTCAGACGCTCACATTTCGTTAACATTTGCTGCACTTGTGACACTTTTCTGTTATTTTAGTCTTACAGTTGCAGAGCAGCTCCTGTGCTCCTACCAACAGATTAAGGACAATAAACTTTCTGAACCCACAGTTTAAAGATGTTTAAATACAAAATGAGGGAAAGAAGTAAACCCATAAAGAAGCCGGGACTTAAAACCTCCTCAAACAGGATTCTATCAAACTATTTGCAATCTGTTTTCCACTCGCTGATTAATGGACTGATTTCTGTTGCTCTACAGTATGTGGAGTTTTCTTTTGCAGAGTGCAGGAAGTAATTTGTGAGTTTTACGTTCCTGGAGCAGCTGGTTCAGCTGAATTGCATCCATTAACATGTCTGTTTCACTGAAAAGAAAAATACATACAGGCGGAGAAAGTGTAATAATTGAGAGTCTTTTGATAAACTGCCTCCTTTAATTAACACACAACCCATTTCACTCTCCACGCTCAATAGGCAGAAAAATAGATGCCTTCACTGGGATGTTTCTGTCTCCATGGTAACGTGGATGGTATCATGCGGCTCCTCTGGACTCGTGATGCGGTTACTCCTGTTTGGTTGCTGCTCAGTCTCTGCGACTCAGAGGAAGAAGTTCTGCAGACAGACTTTCCTTCACACATGACCTCAACTCTCACACCTCTGTGATCAAATCGACGCTGGTGGGAATGCGTTCTCTTAAGTGCCGGTTAAATGCATTTGACTAAGGAAGTAAGAGAAGTTAAAACACAGTTAGTGTTAAAAAAAAGAGACAATGCACTCTTCCTTAATGCAATATCTGCACTTAAGCTATATGGAGTCGAACTTTAAATGTATATACCTTCAGTCTGGCTATCGGGGGCGAGGCCGTTATCCCCAGACTTTTCTTTTCTGTGAAGAGAAAGCAGTGATACATAAGGAAGTCGATTCTGAAACCACACTCCAGTAGACGAGCTCTCCAATTTACTGCTGCCCTGGCCCTGCCTTGTAGAGAAAACCCAGCCATGTTATTTTGGATATAGTGAGGAGGAAGTGTCTGTCTGCCTGGCAGCGACCTAGCTAAGGGTAGTGGACTGTGAAGGCCCCGAGGAGCCATGCGGGTCTTTACCACACCAGCAGGCCTCATCACCAGAAAAAGGAAGAGTCTGCGTTAACGGGAGGCTGATAAATCCAGAAATGTGACTGAATAAATCTGTAATATGCAGCTGCTGGCCCAAATCCTGCCCGAGCGCTGCAGTGACACTGGGCTCTGTGAAGTTTGCAGATAACCTATTTCATCTCCAGCAGAAAATGATGGTGCCTCTTCAAAGCTGGCACTCACACAGAGGGCTGCTGAATATCTGCTGAAATATCTCCCTGACTTATAGAAGGGCTTTGCATTTTAAAAGTACATTTTGTCCTTTCAACAAAGTTGAATCTTTCACAGTCAAGCAGACTTTAATGCATTGTGAAAAACAATAATAGGGAATGGGAACCAGCTTTAAACACTGTGTGTTTGGTGTAGGAGGGCTGCCTGAGGCCTGGGAGCAGAGAGGTGTGCTGAGATGCATTAAACGTCTGCATGTGTCATCAGCTGGTTTAACTTCTGCCCTGACATTTGTGGCACTTTGTAACAACAAAAAAACATCTAAGTTAGATTTGTTGATGTCTGTGTAACATGTTTACCTTTAAGGCTTACTTTAGCATAAACAAAAGGATAGCATAAGAAGAGAAGGCTAACGAAATCAGAACATCTAAACTCAAAGAAGGAAATACTTAATAAGGCACAGCAGACAGTAAAGAAGTTTTCAATAATATAGTTTGTATTGTTTTATAAAGAAAAATAAAAGAAAATAAAAAAAATACCCACAAAAACTATATTAGCTTCTTCAAAATTGTTTTTCATCCAAAGATTCAAAGTCCAAAGTACTTAAAAAACATTGTGTTTTCTCCTCCAGAGAAGCAACTCAAAACATAGTCTGCATAACAATAAGGCCAAATTTAAATACTCATTAGCATAATAAACTAACAAGTAAATTAAAAAGTAAACAGATGATCAAATAAATAACTGCTAAATTAAATAAAACATTGATAAAATTTACTCGTCCATCTTTCTTCCTTGATCTTTTTAGCCCCTCGCTACGTGCTACGCAGATAGTTGCTCATTCATTCCCACACTCGCACATGGTAGCCAAACTTTTGTTAGCATTAGCTTTTGCCCTTAGATACGTTACCTTATACTCACTCATACAACAACAGATGAGTGTGCAGCAAAATAGATTCATGCCAATCACTCTGATTTATTCATTAACTCGCCAAGTCCAATCAAAATCTATTTTTAATGCGTCGGCTCGTCTCATCTGCACCATGGCAACACATAAGTTCAGTTAGCGCGTTCAGTTTCAGAGTATGAGTTCAGTCACTTCACTTAGGATTTACTAAGCTTCAGCATCTCAGTAACTCAGATGTTTCGGTCTAGAGTCGAGTGTCTCAGGCTATCAAATGTGCCATCTTATGCATACACTTCCTGGTTCACGCTGAATCCAGGAACGTGATTGGTTAATACACTTAGAATTAATTGGAGCTTAAGAATAGAATAGAATAGAACTTTATTGTCATTGTAACAAGAACAATGAAATTGAAGTCTCAGCAGCAATCAAGAAAACAAAAGTAAGAA
This sequence comes from Halichoeres trimaculatus, assembly GCF_033239565.1. Lineage (NCBI taxonomy): Eukaryota > Metazoa > Chordata > Actinopteri > Labriformes > Labridae > Halichoeres > Halichoeres trimaculatus. The sequence continues at coordinate 37,165,337 of NW_027437186.1, read as the reverse complement.
AGTGTATAGAAAGAACAAAAAGCTCCATAAGAAAATAGATGCTGACAGCTTGTCCATCATTGTCCAGTCAGCCAGCCTCCACCTCCACAGGGTCCAGGACTGAGCTTCTTCAGCAGTCTGTTCAGTCTCTGTCTCCTGGATCCTGTCTGCTCACAGCAGGTGAAGCTCCTCCAATGTGGCCTTGGTGTCTGCTGTTAGCTCTGTTAGCTGTGAATAGCATGTTGCTGGGTTAGCACGGCTAGCTCGTCCATCTTATTGGAGATAGATCTTACGTTCCCAATAACGATGGATGGAAGGACAGGTCCATGTCGTCACTTCTTAGCTCACACCTGAGAACCAGCACCTCCTTCTTCTCACCTTGTAGGAAACATCCGGCCTAGCACCAGTTAGCATTGACATGCTACAGGCTGCTCACAGCTGATTTCACATGTAAACAATGCAGCCATGGTTACATGTAGGATCTCCAGACAAACACAGGAGAAAAGTAGTAAAAATATCACTGAAGCCACAAAAAGTTTGGCGTTCATGACCAACAATGAGCCATACAAAGTGATGATCCACTCCAAATACAAAGATTACAACATTCCCAGCCTCTTCCAGCGTCACATTTCAGGGTTGTACAGCTGATTTCACACTTCCTGTGTTGGGATTGTTGTACATGCAGAGATTGCAAGTGTCAAATGGTATCATAAAGTCAAATTCAGGGTTTATTCATTCATTATTTAACACCTGAACCCGATTATCCTGGAAGCTATAACCCCACTCTGGATTATCATGGGGTCAGATCTGAAAATAAAGCATCACTCACCGGTGGCGTTCAGGCATCTCCTAATTGTTAAATAATTTTTAAGCTTCACTATCTGGTTTTAACGTACCTCAGACTTAAAGGACATAACGTGATGTTGTTGTTCCAAATGTCCTGTTTCTGGAGTCAGCGCCTCCTTTCCTCGCCTCCTCTAAACCCTGACTGAAAGGAGTGGAGTGAGTGAATAATTGAAAGTGTTGTTTTCCAGAGCTTCTGTTCGTGGTTTCTTACAAACCGCTGGCATTTTTCTGTTGTTGTGACAACTGCTGCGTGTTTGTGATTAAAATAGTGGGAGTGGATCGAAACGACTTCATCTAATGAACCCTCTCCCTCTCTGCGCTCCTCTCCTGCATCGAGCTGTCCGAGCCCTCGCTCTCAGTCTTTCTCCTTCATGCTAATCGGCTGTGTCTTTAGCATCCTAAACAATTATTAAGTAACACTCCAATCGTTGGGAAGGAGTTTTCTGTCTCTAACTTTGGTGGCATTGACTTTCCCTCAGCGTCGGCTTCAGAGGAAGTACAAACCTGCTGCTTTGCAGATCCCTCCTACAGCTTTATTTTCTTGTAATTTCTCCAAGCCGCCTTCCCGGGATCGGGCTGAGCAGATGCAGGTGGATGTATATTTATGAGGGGGACGTGTATTTCAGGGAGAAGCCGTGTTGTGAAAGGTGACCTTGTTAGATAAAAGGAGGGCTCGGAAGCCAAATGATGAAAGAGAATGGGATCATCCCGGGCTCATTAATGTGGATTTGAAGGTCAGGTAATTATAACAATAGACGTGTGGGCTGGCTTTGGCATCTGGTATTGTTGCTTTGTTATGAGGGTGACAGGCCTGCAGAGGGAAAGGATTAATCACAGTGACACCCGCGTCTTGTCACATTGATACATTCAGACATCATCACACCGTTGCTGTACTTCTGAAAAGCAGCAAAAAACATTTATTTTCAAGCATCAACAGCGTGTGACAGGTGCTGATAGGAATACAAATGGAGTCAAGATGCTGCACACGGTCACCTGGTACAGCAGGCTCCCATCTTTACTCCAGTCATTAGGAGGCGTTTATCCCCTTCCTCAGAAAAAAAAAAGACGGAAAAACAGGGACTTTCAGGCTGGGACCTTTAGTTTAGTTTTTTTTGTTTTTTTTAATGAATTTTGGAATTTCAAAAAAGTTTCAAAAAAAAAGAAAAATGAATGTAAAATAAGTAAATAAAAAAATAAAAAAATAAAAAACATAGCAGTAACCCCCCCCAAAAAATAAATAAATAAATAAATAAATAAATAAATAAATAAATAAATAAATAAATAGAATAAAAAAGAAATCCAACATCAAATGAAAATTGCAAAAAAATTAAATGTAAAAAATGTGCAAAAATTGCAAAATTTACAAAAATTTTCATATAAAAAGAAGAGATTAGAAATTTAAAAAAAAATGAAATAAATTGCAAAAAACATCAAATTTTGAAAATTCACAAAATAATTGCAAAGAAATTTAAATTTTGAAAATTTGCAAAAAAAAAAAAAAGCAAAAAAATTTAAATTTTAAAAATTTTGCAGAAAAGCAAAAAAAAAAAAATCAAATTAGAAATAAATTCTAAAACACAAAAGAAATCGAAATTCCAAGAATTTGGGTTTTAATAAAAAAAAATATAAAAACTTGCAAATTATGCAAAAATAAAAAATTGAATGTTAAAAATTTGCAAAAAAAACAAAAAAAACTGTTTAATCTTTTAACCTTTTTTCAAATTTTACTTGAATTTGATAACATATATTGATAGTTATTTCTTATGTAATTATTTTTGTTGGTTACTGATGTCCTGCCACATATGAAGCATGTATATTGTCAGTTAAATGAATCCATCCACACAGAATTCAAATCAGTATTTTCTTCCAGATTAGTCTTTTTGTAGATGTAGTTATCTTCCCAGGGCTGTAAAACTGAAGATTTAGTTCAAATAAATGTGAGCGCAGGATTTAATTTAGTGTCAGAGTCTTTAATCATCAATACCCTCTGTAAGAAAAATAAAAAACTATTTCAGTAATATTTCTTAAAGCAACAAGGAGCCACTGTAAAGCGGTCAAGGAGCCGCAGGTTGAAGACCGTTGCACATGAACTACCGTGCAGAGCAGTGAAGTCCTCCTATAACCCAGGACTGCACGTCGTTTGAGCTGTTACGCCAGATTTTAATAACTGAAACTAAAAACAAAGAGGAGGCAGAGTTCAGCTGATCATCCAGCAAAACAGAAATATGATAGAGAGAATCAATGCACAAAACAAATAAAGGCTGCTTCACTTTACCTGCTTCAGTTCAATTAAATCTAACAGCCCAATGAAAAGCTCACAGGGACCATAACCAGGTTCTGCTTCTGCAGTTTTATAAAGTAACAAAGTCTGCAACCTACAGGAACACCGAGCTCCCAAACGGCACTGAAATTAAATTTCATTTAGTGTCTTATGATGAAGTTTGTGTCTCAGAGGAGATGCAGATGCAACTTGCAGGCTTCTTAAAGTGGAAGCAGCTTGTTGGCTGAGCTGTTAGAGAAATGTGAAGTTTTCCACCAACTTCTGTTGCAGCTGCAGTAAAGGTTCAAGCATAACTATAGGCATCATATTTTTTTCTTGAGCACAACAAAACATAACTCCCTCAGATACAAACCAGAGAGAGGCTTTCTTCATTTACACTGTGGCCTTTTAATTTTTTCCAGAGCTGCAGTTTAAAAAATGACAAATTGAAAAAGAAGCCAACAGGATTTTATTTATGGCACAGCTTAAAGCCAAAGCTGCTGGAAAACTCTTACAGATCAGCATCTTGGAAGTGAAATACAAGACTCATATTGCTGACATCAGGGATTAATATGATACCAAAATCTGATCCCAAGTGTTGAGTTGGATACAGCCCAGAGGCCGCTTTTATAAAAGAGTGAATCCTGACTAAAAATGTACGTGTGCCACAAACCCAGAAATGGTTTCCAGCGCTGGATCCTGGCGACGAAGAAAAAAGAAACCTGGTGATTCAGAAACAGAGGAGTTTGTGAATGAATGAATCACATCAGAGATGCCCCAACTTTACCCCCCACACTGTGGAGTATTGTTTGAAGCCATTGCAGTGTCTGTGTACCCTGTGTGTCTACACACAGGCATCTTAATTAAACTCAAACCACTCTTCATGATAAACGCACAAATTGAAAGATAAGAATGTAAACTGGAGGCTCTGTGGTTTCTGTGTTGGGCTCACTTTTTACTCTAGATCAGTGATTACGTTAGTTAGTGTACCGTCCTGTGAGGTCTGTCCGGGATAATGAAGCTGAGACGGCTCTGAAATAATGTAGATGTAACAGACTTTTATTATATTTACCTATTTACATTTATTTATTGTCATAATGACAGTGACTTATTGGAAACAGCTCATAAGATGTGTGGTCATAGCCTCAATAAAACCATTGGTTTGAATCATGATGATGATGATGATGATGATGATGATGATGATGATGATGATGATGATGATGATGAAAATGATGACATGGATCCGTCAGTAAAGTTTGATATGAAACAATTTTTGAAAGTAAAATTAAAAAAACATTTATTTTTTGCATTTTTTTCTATTTATTTTTACATTTTAATTTTTTTCCCTTAATTTCATTAATTATTTTTTTTCTATTTTTTTTCTTCTATTTTTAAACTTTAACCAAATTTCATTATTTAAATTATTTTTTAATTCTTTTATATTTCAATTCTAAAACTTTAACAATTTTCTTAAATTTCTGTTTGTTGCATTTTTTCTTTATGATGATTTTTTTTAACTTTTGAAAATTTTTGAAATTTTAATTATTTTTATTATTATTTTTGCAGATTTATCTAAAAAAAAACCAAATAAAATAAAATAAAATAAAATAAAATAAAATAAAATAACATAAAATAAAATTAAATAAAATTAAATAAAATTAAATTAAATTAATTAAATTAAATTAAAAAAGACATTACATGTGCAGTTTCACAAATTCAAAAAAAATTCTTCTTGTTTAGATAATTGGTCACTGGATTTTAACTATGGATAGATAGTTATACTTTCCATTGTCTTTATTGAGTAGACAAAGTAGATTTTGTGGCTTCGGATCAACTTTAATCCAGGTGAGCTGAGGCTAAATATCTCCTATGAAATGAAGGTTGCAGACCCAGGTCTATCTCTCGTGGCAGGGGCCACTTTTTAGCCCCATTTTGCATAAACAGCCTTTATAGATGAGGCCCCAGGTTCCTCTCTGTAATGCCACCTGAACCTCACCCTCACTTAAAGTGTATGTTTATAGATTCTCTGATACTGTCGTATCATCTTGGTCTTCTTTCAGACTCCAGTTTGGAGCACAGCCTTCCTCTCCTTTCAGCCAGAGTTGCATAATTCTACATTTAATATCTCAGAAAGCCTCAGCCAGGCGTCTCGTCGTGTGTGTGAGAGAATGTGCTGCTGGGTTTTTGCCACCTCGAACACAAGTTCATCTGGCTCAGTCTGGGCTCCTCAGGGACCACTAGCGGCTATAAAGAACAAAAAGCGCCCAGCAGAATTATCAGGCCGGGCAGCGTGTGTGTGTGTGTGTGTGTGTGTGGTGTAGCATGCATTCTTAATGTGCCACAAATAAGAATTACCACTGCTGCCTCTGCTCTCTCATCCCACAACTGGTGGCTCATTTAAGTTTAATTTCTATTTGTGAGAATTTGGGCGGCGACCAACGGAAAAGAGAGCTCCATCATTAAAGCTTTGAATTGCCTCCATTCAACACAGAGTGAGCGCCGCGGACATGAAATTGGTTGCTTTAGAAGTTAAATCCCAGCGTGAATATTTTCAGCTGAGTTGGGTTGTGTCAGTCTGTGAGTTCCCGCTCATGTTTGTGTGTGTGTGTGTGTGTGTGGAGGCCCAGTGGCGTTGCCTCCTAGGAGAGCTGGTTGGTCGTAAAGGCTCCCTGCGTGCAGAGCATCACTACTTCAAAATAATTTGCCAAAGCACTTCACTCCAACGACTCTGCGCTGACATGTTGGACACCAGGAAACTAAAAGAAGTAACGTCTAATGACCGTGGACGTGACAGCCAGGCGGACAAACGATCGGCTCTTTGTTTCTCTGAACGATTCCCTTCATTACTCGGGGCCATCCATTCCCAGTTCATCTTGTAGTAGATGCTAATTTGTGCCTGTCAAATTAGCTATGAATATGATTTCTAATTAAAGCCGAAGAATGGAGGAGAGAGTGATGTGACTGGCGGTTACAAAGAGCAGCTCTGTTGACCCAGTTTGTGCTTTTATCTGGGACGGTTTGTGTGTTTGGATTCCCATTTCCTCCCCAGCAGACAGGTGAAACGTTAAAACCCCGGCTCTAAAACAAAGAAACGTTTCTTATCGTGGTTAATTTGACTTTTTTAGGGACAATCCTGCTGAAACGTCTGCCTCCGTCGCAGACACAGATAGGCCTGTAGCGTTTTATTGAAGCGGCGGCTTCGTTGAGAAATTGCACCCAGATTTTTTTGACTCAGCAGCCTATCTATTTGCAACAGAGCAGGCAACCAGAACCATAAAACTTTTTTATTAGTTTCTCTACTCCACCTTTTTATCCCAGAGTCACAGCAGAGCACACTATTAACCTCTGAGCTTATAGAGGAGCGTGCGAGCGGCTGCTCAGGATAAGGTGAGTGTGCATTCAGCAGAGCATATTTAAAGGGTTCAGCTGAGGTGCAGAGACCAGAAGGTAGACACTGGATCTGTTTACTGCCTTGAGGTTTTTGTGGTTATGCACTAGCACTTCCCATTTAGCTGCATGATCTAGCTGACGACTCCATGCATGCAGCCCCAGCTGCACGCCTCACTGCCCTCTGCACACACAGATGTGCACACAAGACGGTTTTTATGAACGCTCTGCAAACACATGGAGACACCGAGACAAGACGGCGCTTCCACTGTTCGATTTACTCCGTATTCATGTCCGTGCTCGCTGTCTGGATGCGGTGCCTCAATCTATTCTATGGAAGCCCTTTTATGCCAGTTAAGAAAAATAATCTCATATTATCCCTTAAATTAAAGACATATTTATGTCTTTTTTTAACTCATTGTATTGACTTTTTATCTCATTATTTTGACATTTAACCCATATAATTTCATCTTATCTCATAGCATCTCATTTAGATTTTATATCTCATAAATATGACTTTAAATCTCACAAGTGTGACTTTCTATCTCATAATTTTGACATTTTACCAAATGATTTCATCTTTCATCTCATAATGCTGACTTTTTTTCCCCATAATTTTGACTTCTTGTCTCATTAAGATTTATTATCTCATAAATATGAATTTTTATCTCATACTAATGACATTTCAACCCAAAATTCTGGCTTTTTACCTCATGATTTCAACTTTTTATTTCATAATGTAGATGTTTCATCTCTAAATTTCAGCTTTTTATCTCATAATTTTGACATTTCACCTTTTTATCTTAGAATATTGATTTATCTCATAATAAAGATTTGTTAAAAATCTCATAATTATGACTCTTCATCTCATGAACTCAACGTTTTGTATAATAATTCTAACTTTATGTCATAAAAATGACTTTTTGTTTCACTATTTCAACTTTTTATCTAATGATTTAGACATTTATCTTTTAAATTTCATCTTTTATCACATAATTTTGACTTTCAACCTTACGATTTAAACTTTTTATCTCATAATTTAGACTTTCTTTAGATTCAGAATATTTATTGATGCTCCAAACGTAATTTTGTTGTTCTTTGTGACAATGACAAATATTCTGAATCTAAATCTTTAACTTAATTTCAGCTTCTTATCTCATGATTTGGTCATTTTACCTCACAATTTCACCTTTTCATCTCAGAATATTTAACTTTTTCTTTCATATTTTTAATTTATTAATATTATATTATAAAAAATATATATTTTTAAGATAATTAAGATTTTTTGTATCACAATTTCAACTTTTTATCTCACTATTTTGACTTTTTATCTCTTAATTTAATCCTTTAATCACATAATTTGACATTTCGCCTCACAATCTCACTTTTTGAATCCCAGCATATTGCCTTTTCCTATAATTGTGATTTATGTCATAATTTTGATTGCATCTTGATTTTTTTTTGTCATATTAGGACTTTTTATGTCATAATTTCATTTTTTTGTGATATAGTTTTGACTTAATCTCATAGATTTGAGTTATTATCTTAAAATTCTGGCTTTAAATCTCTTAATTTACTCCTTTTATCTCATAATTAGACCTTTTTAATCTCAGAATATTGCCTTTTCTTAAAATTTTGACCTCATCTCATTATTAAGATATTATACAATATCATAATAATGACTCCTTATATCACAATTTTATTTTTTTGTTTTGTAATTTTGACACTATCTCATAAATTTGAGTCATTATCTTATGATTCAGGCTTTTAATCTCTTAATTTACTCCTTGTATCTCATAATTTGACCGTTTTAATCTTAGAATATTGCCTTTTCCTTTAATTCTGATTCATCATCATTGTATCTTGATTTTTTATTTCATAATAATGTCTTTTATGTCATAATTTCATTTTTTTTGTGACATTATTTTGACATTATATCATAAATTTGAGTTATTATCTTATAATTCAGGCTTTTAATCTCTTTTGTTACTCCTTTTATCTCAAAATTCGACATTTTGCCTCATAATTTTACCTTTTTAATCTCAGAATATTGCCTTCTCTTAAAATTTTGAACTTATCTCATAATTAAGATTTTTTTTAAAATCTCATAATTATGACTTTTTATCTCATAATTTCAACTTTTTCTTTTATAATTTTGACCTTTTCTCATAAATATGACTTTTTATCTCATATTTTAGTCTTTGCGTCTTAGAAATAAGTTACTGGCAGGAATGGGTTTCCATATCATACACTGATCCTGTAACACAGAGCCTGGACTCTGTTATCATGACTTCTTGGATGTGAAAATACACAGAAGCAGCCCTGCTGTGTCGTCATTGGCTGAGGGATAAATGAGGTTGCTGTGGGAGGCTAGGGGTTCAAAGGGCAGACAGGAAGTGGGTGCTCCCACAGTGACAGTTGAGGCATGTGTGTGACGAGCGAGCCTGGTGCCGTGGACCGGCGGTTCCTAATGACCTGCCATCTCCAGGCGGTCTGAGGAGCCCTCTGCTGAGATTTATGACCCATGTTGTGGTTCCTGCTAAGACAACATGATGTGAGTGGTGGCCTGCTCCTCTGCTTCCCTCCTCCTCCTCCTCCTCCTCATTAACTGGGTCGCTGCAAAGCTTCAAGGCTGATCTCCACTGCTGCTCTAAATGTTTAGGTTTCTTGTAATCTTCCAGCTGAAGGATCAGTGCAGTATTTTGTCTAATGTGTTGGTTTTTAAATGGAGATGTGGTCCGCTCTGCCCTTGAAGAAAAATTGATTCATGCTTTTCTCCAGGGGACACACACACACACACACTCACACACACACACACACACACACAGGCGGACAGTGGAGAGGACGGCAAAGTCAAAAAGCCATTAAACATACATCCAAAGAGACAACTCCACATGTAGCCGCTCGGCTGCTGCAGAAGAAACAGATAATGGTCTTCTGATAATACTAATTATTGGCTCTCCAACTGCCCCCCTGAAGGCAGAAATGTGTTGATCCTCCACGAGATAGCCAGCCGGAGCCCAGGGCCGGCACAAACAGCGAGAGGATCTAGTTTATAATTAATACATACACTATAAAATATGCATCGTGTGGTGGATGTGGCCAAATATGGATTTGTGCTTTGATTTTCACTCAGGATAATTGAAGCTCTTCTCGGGCGAGTCGGAGTGGATAAAGGACAAGCTAACAGCCTTTGGTGCCAGGAGTGTTGGTTGGCTCTGAAGGTCTGCTTCCTCTCTCTGCCAACTGCTTCTGCTTTGTCTTACGCCTGAGCACAGATTGTTAAACCTGCAGTGAAAAACGTCTGTGTCTTCCTTTTGAAGCGAGGCTTGTTTCACACGTCCCCGGCGGTCCCCTCTTCTCCTTGGCCCACGATGCACCAGCGTCAGAACTTCCTCTCCAAAGAAGAGCTACAGGCGACCCTGGAGTTACGTAACACTCATAGCCCCAGAAAATCCTGGGCGCTTGTTCAGAAATAGTTTCTAAAAATACAGAGACCAAATTTAAGATCCAAGCTGATGATCAATTATTAAATAAGACTAAATGTAGAAGCTGTAGAAGAGGCTAAAAATAGAGGCTAAGAAAATGCAACATGTCCAGGAGCTTCACTCTGACCTCAGTCCTTCCTTCCTTCCTTCCTTCCTTCCTTCTTTCATTATCCTTAATAAATAAATCCTAAATAAAGTTTGGCTCTGAATATTTATCTATCAGCAGACTAATTCCCCTCATCCTTAAAGGTCTGCAGACCTCAGAGCTTTGGTCGGTTGGACCAGGCCCCAACTCTTTGCTTCATGTTTTCATCCACTCCTTGTTCCCCTGTCTGACCAAACACAGACGCATCAGCCCCAGAATACACGGACGTGATTGGTCGGGTTCTCACAGTTTTGTTTTGAAACCATAGACTGTATAAAACCTGTACGTAGTCTCTGTGATGTCATCCATCTGCTCCTGATACAAAGAAATGAAGCCAATCGTCGGACGCAGCCATATTGGATATGACGCAGGCTTTGAGCTTCCTTTTTGATTGGACGATAGAGTTACTTTCTGCAGCCAGACTCAAGTGGATCCTCAATGAACAGCAACTTTGAGCATTTCCACTAAAGCCCCATTTCCACCAAGCGGTCCGATACAGATCAGTACGGTTTGGCACTTGATAGACGGCATGTAAGCTAGATTCTGATAGCTGCATCAGTTAGGTCATAGCGAGACGCCATAGCAGTGCGACACAAATGATGGAAGACATCCAGCAATTTGTCTTCTTTGTGATTGGCATGTGGCTCTTTGTTACAAAGAAGTTTCAGAGAAGGCTGTGTGTCGTCAGGAGAAATAGAGCAGCCGCTGTCACACAGGAAGTGACCATTCTTTCCGCCAATCAAGCTGCACTGCAGAAAATCAAAATCTTATCAAATGTTTTGTCTAATTTTAAGTAAAAATTGTATTATACTTGATATGAGCCACAACCAACTGGTCAGTCCAGAAAAATCTCTTATTTCAAGCTGTTTTAAGACACAATGAGGTTTGATTTGCTGTAACAAGTAAAAAAAGAAATCTGCGAATAAAACAAGAAAATTTGCTTGAAACTATAATAATGTCTTCATACAAGTAGCAGATTGTTTTTTACTTGTAACAGTAATTCAGACCTCATTATTGTCTTTAAATAACTTGAAATAAGACTTTTTTTGGACTCGTCAGGTGAATGTGGCTCATATTGAGTCTTAAAAGGCATTTCTACCGAAAGTTAGACAAAAACACTTGATAAGATTTCAGTTTTTTTTGCAGTGAGTGTTTTAGCTCCACGTCCAGGATCAGATCAGTTTAGTCTGGCACTCCCATGGAAGGATCCCAAAAAGTGGGGCGGCTCGTCTCTGTAATTTGAGGATCTGTCCTGGAATCACTCAGTGAAAACTCCATAAAGTACATGATGTGGGGCCACAAGCTTCATTTATCCTATAATATAATATAATATAATATAATATAATATAATATAATATAATATAATATAATATAATATAATATAATATAATATAATATAATATAATATGAATTAATTTAAAATCTTATAAAATGAAATAATATAATATAATATAAAATAATATCAATTTATTTAACATAATATAATACAATATGATATTATACAATAAAACAAATAAATAATATAACATAATTTAATATAAATTAACTTAAAATAATATATTATATAAAATTAAATATATAAATTAATTTAAAATAATATATATAATATAATATAAAATAAAATTAAATAATATAAATTAATTTCATATAATATTATATAATAAAATATAAATTAATTTAAAAAAGTAAAATAATATAATATAATATAGTATAACATAATATTATATAATATAATATAATAAAATATAGTGATTATTTATATAATACAATAAAATATAGAATAGAATAACTTAATTGACCCCAAACTGTGAAATTGTGATGTTACAGCAGAAACTATATCAGAGTCAGGAAAACAGTATAAATAGAAACATGCTCAATGAGCACTCAGCAGATAACAACCAGGAACCATTGTTGGTTTGGACTCTGGGAACCTTCTTAGCTTAAGTTCCTCCTGTTACTAATGGTTCCTGTTCCTTTTGGCAGAAATACTGCTACTGTTGCTCTCTCTGACTAAGATTCTTCTGCCCTTCAGATCCTGAATCATCCAGACGTTATTGTCTTTGGACCTTGGTAGGAAAACTCACGACACAGCGTGGTTATTTGGATAGATCCTTGAAAAGTTGCTCCTATAGCTCTCAGAGTTCCTTGGTGAAAATGTTGCTTTTGTTGCTGAAACCTACTCATGGTAAAGGCTGCTCGTCCTCTCAGACTCGGGGTCACCTCTGTCTCAGGTGGAGCGTGATAGTTGGTGCTAGATATTTATTTCAGTCTCCGGGAGAACATGTTCGCACATGGACCTTGGAGGAAATGCCACGACAGGATGGAGGAACTGTCCTCTGAAGTTCATTCAGCAGCTAACCAATCGTTTCTGATCGACTCTTCAGATGGATAAAAAAAGGTGAAATGCAGTTTTGAGGCTCGACTTTCCAAAGGAAATGGAGAGCGATTACCTGGCAGTGATAAGCCCAATCAGAGCATAGTGAGCCGGTTTGGCAGAGGCTTGGATGTTACACACTTTCATTTAAATGTAGAAATTGTACGCCAGCTTTAAAGTTGCTCCCCATCTATTTCTGGGTTTAATGTCTCCCTGATATGTATCTCCACAGGCTGAGCTCACTGACTCTGTAGGCTGCAGATACTCTGAGCAGACGCAGCGCGGTGTGCTCCAAGATAAACTGCCAAAACATGTTTCATGACATTTTGATCATTAAAGCAGAGGAAGCAGGGAGAGCAGGAAATGAAAAGGCATAAAGCAGCATTTTTCCTCTTCCCTTCCTGCGTATTTATTAAACTCTCTGCAGAGATGAGATGGCTGTCAGGCGCCGCTCGTCTCCCAGTGGGCCGCCACCGCCGCCGTGATCACACCCAGTCACATGCGGTTAAAAAGCATCCAACATCTCAACCCTGAGTTCACTACTACCACCACAAAACACACTCACACACACTCACACTCACACACACAGCGGAGAGTTGTGTTACGCTGATTAGCAGCCACATCTTCACTCTCTGATTAGGTGTGGAGTAAATGAAGCACCCCCCTCAGGTATGCATTTCCATAATGTCAGGTAATTAAACCCCAGTGTTTTAATAGCTCAGGAATAGGAAGACTCCCCAGGAGACCCGACAATGATGATAGACTTCTCTGGAAACTGGTGCACTATTAGTTTGCTTTAAACTGGATCTCTAACTTTGAAGACAGAGGAAGGAGGTAAACAGCAGCCAGCCTTTCACATCTACACCACCAGAGGAGTCTGATCTATGTGTTTTTCTTCTATCGCTCTGTTGTTCGTCTTGTGAAAGCACATTATGTTGATGCACTTCAGAACGAAACAAATCATCTCATCACAGCACGAAACAAAGCGTGATAAGACAGATAAAATAAACCATAACTCCAGGCACTGACGGGAAAATATACCAAGGCTTCTCTGAACTGATGAGCCTTTGGGTCCGGTCAGATCGTTGGAGATGATTCCTGAGGAACATCCGTCTTTATGAGCTCAGAGTCTGAACCCTGAGGTCTCAGACATGGAAATCTTTAAATGCAGATGAAAATTTAATTTAGACGTCTCCCAGCGGGAAAGGGATGTAGTTCCTTGTCGGGCTGTGCCAGACCAGGACCAGGACGGTACCAAGGTCATTGCTTCTGTCCAACACTTGACACCGACAAGAATGGAGGAAGATGGTGAACTCCCAAGCTACTTGTGTGCGCCCGGTTTGTGAGTTTTAGATATTTTATTGAACCATTTGTAAACCAGGAGGTCTCACATAAAAAAATAAAAAAATAAATAAAAATAAAACAAAAACAAAAGATAAAACACATGCTCTTTTTAAATTTAAAACGCTCTGCTCTGCCTCTGTCCCAGCCTTCTTTATGATAGATGTAAATATGGTCATGAAATTTGGGGGAATTATTTCAATCTGCATTATTTTCCCACATCTGACAAAACTTTGGGTACAAACCAGAGATCATAATAATAATAATAATAATAATAATAATAATAATAATAATAATAATAATAATAATAATAATAATAATAATAATAATAATAAATAAATAATTTAATAAATATAAAACAATGAAAAAATGGATAAATATATATAATATATATAAAATATATATAAAATGAAAAAAATAATTAAAAACTAAATTCATGAAATATAATAATAAATAGATAAGAGAAATGTTAGGTAAATATTGAAATAAATAAAAGGCTAAAAACTACTAAACTTATAATAATACTAATAATGCTAATAATACTTATAATAATAATACCTTTTAGCAATGCAAAATCCTCCTGTTGTTTACCTGTCATCTTGTTTCTCACCTGGATTTGAGCCTGAAATTTATAATTTGGAGTGTACTTAATCTTTTTATTTCCTGTTTGTTATAATTGTTTTTCAGTTTTTTTTCCTATATTGTCTATGGAGGTTTGTAAAAATATACAGAAGGAAAACAGGAAAGAAACATATTGAATTATATTGAAATATACACATTGTACTCAAAATAAATAAATAAAATGAAATAAAATAAATAAATAAATAAATAAATGAATAAATTTGAAACAAAAAAAAAAAGAAAAGAAAAAAAAAATTAACAATTTAGAATTCAAGACCCTGGCCATGATTTTTTAAAAGAAAAATGTTAAAGATAAAAATAAAAATAAAAAGGCTTGTATCTAGTACCCAATGAAGCTGGTATAGAGAAGGATGCAGAGGTAAGACAGATGAACTCAGAGGTTGACTGACGCCTGACAAAGACGGCCAGAAGATATACAGCAGCAGATTTTAGATGAAAAAAAAAACAAAAACACCTAGAATCCTCTTCAGCAGTGAAGCTGTCAGATTCAGTCAAAGTATTTTCTGTTTCGCCGCTTCAATAAAGCTTTTACTTTTGTATTACATTCCCAAATGCTGTGGGAACACGAGCACAAACTTTCCTATTCTGGGAATGCATGTTTGAGTCGTGTGTTTGCTGTTGATCGCTGACAGATTCCAGAGCTAAACAAAGGCTGCCAGAACACAAGCGTCTTTTTCATCAGAGAAAAACCTGGAGAGGTGCTATTGTAAACATGACAGAGGATTGTCAGTACATCCCTGTTTGAGTTGCTTTTTCTTCTGCGTGTTTGCTGGGCTCATATTGTATAAACACACACACACACACACGAACACACACACAACAAAAGCCCTTTGATGAAACAAATTCTGCAGTGGGAGAGCTTTCTTTGTCCCGGTGCCCACTCACATGTGTGCTGCTCGGATCAGAACAATGCAGAACCATAATGGTGCTGCAGAAAGGTGTGGAAACGGACTGAACCCCAGAAGTCCCCTCTGCTCCTAATCACGAGGAGACGAGTGTGTGTGTGCTGATTGGAGTCCTGTCCATGATAACACATGATCATTAGCAGCCGCCGTGCACCCAAACGGTTTCCCCACAAACGATCAGCTCTTAAAGGGCCGGTGTTGTCTGATAATGAAAGTGGACCCTGTGTGGGGAACAGAGGATCATTAACGGCATGTTACAGCGGATGAGCCTGTAACTGCCCGCTGTATGAACTTCACTTCAAACACACACGCTACCTTCTCCCTCTACCGTCCAAATTAACAGCTGTACTTTAAATCCCCTCTAAGCTTTCTGCTCTTATGTGCCGTTCATGTCTTAAACTGACAGAAAACGCGTCTAGCTTCCTGTTTAATGACACATCCTTGGAGGCGATGGCCTGGTGACGTTACCTCCTGATGAACCAGTAAGCTGTGGCTGATGCTGGAGCTTCACCTGGACTCACAGAGTACGTTTGAACTGCGCTGTCTTAAAGCTGACAACAGACTGACAGTCAGATTTGGAGGCTTTCCTGTGGATCGTGGTGACTGATAGCACCATGAATTGCATGTCACTATCACTCTGTGTGCTTGTCCCGACGTTGGATTCACAAAGAACTTTGCACCAATGATGCTTCAGCGAAAATGTGCAAAGACTTTCCTGCAGCCCGGTGCAGCGTGCTCTGGTTTTGTGGGGTTGTGAATAGCAGAGCAGCTGTCAGCGGTGATGCTTTCTGCTGCAGGAACTGTGGGTTCAACTGAATTCAGAGCGATCCATACACACAGCAGAAACTTCACACACGTCAAACACAGGCAGAGACAGATTTCTGCTCCCAACAGCTGATTGGTCTGATGTGGAAACGGCCCCAGACCTCAAAGGCAGTCTGAGCAGCTTGGCTTGAGTTGAAAATACTCAGTTTTTTGTGTCATTCATTATCCATCCATCCATTTTCTGTATCTCTTACCCTGCTCAGGGTCACGATTGGCTGGAGCCTGTCCCAGCTGTCATGGTACACCCTGGCCTGGTCACCTGTCAATCACAGGGATGACACATAGCCTATGTTTACATGCACATCACATTTCTATTAAGGTCCATATTCTGGTTAAGACACTGTATTGACATTTCCATCAAGTAGTCCAAGATGCTCACTTTTGTGCTGTACATAAAGGATGATACCCTTTGAGGTATCCATCATCAGAAATGAAAACTTCTGATGATGGATACCTCAAAGGGTTTTATCCTGCTTATACCACAGTCACTTACCAAATAAATTAATGTTAAATCAATTATCAGTACTTTAATGTTGTTTTTTTACCGTTGACATTGTACGTTTTTCACAAGCAGCGGCTGAGTGGACTGGCTAGGTACCAGCTCTGGCCACAGAATCCACATCTTGGTCGGCCGTAGCAGTTAAATTTGCTTGACATTATGTTACACGATACAAAGTGGTAACATTTTACTTTAAAGGTCTGCAAATTTCATCACACTTATGTAATAATTAGACAAGGTTTTATGTTATTTCTTTGAGATTACCGCTGAAATTTCCTGAGAATTTGGTGAAAATTAGACATAACTTCTGTCCAGATTGTGTTTTGCAGTGCGCCTGTACTTGCAGTGTCTGTCACAATCAGGTAAGGCCAATTTCCAACTCCACTCTGGTTGAATATCACATCTGAAGCCTTCAGTTGTATCATATAAAACGTTATAGGCCCAATCATAAAAGTTTATCATTCTGCATCTGATCTCAATTATGCATATCAACAAACTGGGTACTAAAGAACTTGGTGAAATGAAATAACAAATAGCGAACTATCAACTGCTTATTGGGAAACTGAATTATTGACTGAACATTTCAAAGGTAATTATCAGAGGAAACATGAAGCTAACTTCTGCTTTCAAGAACTAAGCAGCTTTTTATCACCTGCTTCTCTGGAAACAGCAGAAACTTTAGGATACTTCTAAAAACATTTTGTCCTTGGTTGTGATTTTGTTTCAAGTAAATTATTTGCTAATCGTCACCTTCTTACCTTGCAATTTGGAGTGAATTTCAAAGACACTGGAAAAAAAACAACAAATCAATTTGGACATTATTTTTTTAAAGTTATGTGCTAATTTCAAAGAAATAAGAAAAAACTTTGTCTAATTATTACTTAAGTGGGATGAAATTTGCAGACCTCTCAAGTAAAATGTTACCGACAAAGTATAATTTCAGAGGGCAAGTCCACTTCTTACAGCTTGTGTGTGTCCAGAGGATTATCGGTGTATCATTCGTTCATTCCATTACCGATGCCTCCTAAGTGTGACACGCTTCCTCTCTTAAAAAAAGCACGTACACATCAGCCATCCTTGAGAAAAACGTGTAAAATGTTAGCTATCATGCTGCTCGATTCACCCATCAATGGAATCACAATGGAGTCACAACACATCGAAAATGATACAAACCAAAAACCGGATGAAACAAAAAAATCCATGATAATTCCATTTTCTCATTCTCTATTTTTAATTTCAAAAACAAAATCAAAACAGCGAAAATTAGACTATTTGTTTTCTGATGTTTGATTTGAAAAAGAGATATGAAATAACAAGTTGTTACCCGTTTTCCGATTTTGGATTCCAAAACGGATATGATATGAACGAATGATACTCTGATAGATGATGATGAGAATTTTTTTTTTCTTTCTGAGAATCAAAGTCACCAGATAAGTTACAGGAAACTATAAAATCACTCATCTTTTGTCTTGTGATAAATTAACTTTGAAATAACGTATGTTAACGTATGTTCTGAGTTTCTGTTGCCATGGTTACCAACTGGTGTTTGAGTCAGGGCAATAATTCAGAACAATCAGACTATTTGACTGGAGCTTTTTTCTTTATAGGTGTCCAGCAACATTCTTTAACAGACACCCTGCAGCCAATCAGAATCAAGTATTCACCCAGACCATGGTCCAACCACAGCTTGTTAAACACTCTTTTAAACTCTTGAGTTTGTCTCCCCTTTGCTCTGATAGTGTCCAGTCTTTAGCTTTCTTTCCATGTTGAACATGCCAAGAAGTAAAAATAATCCTTCAAATATCTCACTTTCGAGCATATTTTGAATAACACGTGTACACGACCCAATCCGGGTTGATACAGGCTTTGGGTTTTTAATAACCGGAAATTGACTTAATAGAATAGAATAGAATAGAATAGAACTTTATTGTCATTGTAAAGTACATTGAAATTGAAGTCAGAGCAGCAATCAAGACAGGTGAAGTTCTTCCAATGTGGTGTTGGTGTCTGCTGTTAGCTCTGTTAGCCATGTCTGTTAATAGCATGATGCTACTCTGCCTTCTGGTATTCCCTCTGTTGCTGGGTTAGCACAGCTAGCTCGTCCATCTTATTGGAGATAGATCTTAGGTTCCCAATAACGATGGATGGAAGGACAGGTCCATGTCGTCACTTCTTAGCTCACACCTGAGAACCAGCACGTCGTCCTCACCTCCTTCTCCTCACCTTGTGGGAAATATCAGGCCTTGCACCAGTTAGCATTGACATGCTACAGGCTGCTAACAGCTGATTTCACATGTTAACAATGCAGCCATGGTTACATGTAGGATCTCCAGACAAACACAGGAGAAAAAGTAGTAAAAATATCACTGAAGACACAAAAAGTTTGGTGTTCATGACCAACAAATGAGCCAAACAAAGTGATGATCCACTCCAAATACAAATATGACGAAAGAAGACAAGAGCTGCTGCAAAAGGCAGCCATAGCCAACAGGGCGGCGCCTAGCAACTCTATGATTGAGATGAGTTGACAAACAAATTGAGACAATTAAGATGACACACAAACAAATGAGTGAATCAGGTTATGACAATATGAATAAGGTGTTTACATGCCTCCTTGGTTATCAGAATATTATCGTTATTCTGATCAATACAGGAACATGTTGGGCACACACCTACCAACAATTTTGGACACATGCACAGGGACAACATGCTAACTCCACACAGAAAGATCCACTGGGCAAACTGGGAATTGAACCGGTGACCTTCTTGTTGTGCGGCTGCAGCACTAACCGTTGTAGATGTTTCTGAGCTCATCTCAGCTCAGGCTTCACGTTGTTTAAGACCCAACAAAGGCCAAACCTGGACTGCTGTGTCTGAGGGTGGACACAGTCGTCCCAAACTCTACTCTTCTGTTAATAACTTTTAATGAACCACATGTTTTATGGAGCGTAACCTCTGTCATATCGCCAGAGAAGGAATCTGCCAAGGAGTGAATATTGAAATGAGCTGCAGCGTGAGTCAGGTTTCTGCTGCCAACTCGCTCATTTGCTGTTGAAAAGGGGAACACCGCCACACGCAGGGATCTCTTTTGTCTGCTGGAGATGTGATAAAGAAATGATTGGGTGCTGTTTTTTTTTGTTACTTGTAATACTTGGATGGTGATTGTGTTTTTCAAACTCCCATTAAAATTCAAAAACCTGGAGTTGCCAGGTACGGTTATTAAAACGTGTGATCACAGATTTGACTGAGGAGCTGAAAAACAGCAATAATTTCATTATCGTTGGAGCCAGTTCCAGGCAATCCTTGGCACTTTGCGCCAATCATACTCCTTTTGTGTTTTCATGAATTAATCCTTTGTGTTCTCAGTTTCAGCCATTTCTTCTGTATAGTTAAATATACGAATAGGTTACGCTGGTAAATTGGTGTTTTACTGACTCGTTTTTCTGTCTCCTTTCAGCAAACTCCAGTCTTCTGGGAGGAGGAGGAGGTAAGTGAAAAACTTCATTTTTCATTAAATCATGCAAATGTTTGCTCCCGTGGTATTAAAGCAATTAAAGTTGCACATATCAGATGCAGCATATTGGCACAATCGTTCTTCTTCTGTGGTTGTGACTGCGGCGTCTGTTTCGCTCCAAGTGTCTGAGTTAAATGTGGCTCAGTGTAAGACCTAAACATCAGTGTGCAGCGTGGCTCAGTCCTCCCACCGTACCACACAGAGAGACGGTCATTACTTTAGTGGCCTGCCGGAGAACATTATCATCAAAGCAGCGGAGGAAATGTGAGGCAGCGGAGCGTGGTGTGGGAATAATAGGCTGGGAACTCCAGGATAATGCTACTGTCCAACCCCACTGTTCTCCTTTCCTCAAATCTGACTTTTACACTGACATGATTGAAATAATCATTCTTGGTCTTCACATGAAGACGAGGTGGAGGAAACGGGCCCAGCTGGATGAGGAATGTTAATGTTTGGTCTGAGGAGGGCTTTCTGATGGTTTGTTGGGATGGTTTGACAATGAAATAAGGTCAGAGCTTCAGCCCGAGCTGCTGATCCGTCTGTGCTGGTTGTCACTTTGGATGTGTCACCGTTTCCTGACAGACTTCAGTTCCTACGCTGTGAGGACGTTAGACATCAGAGCATTATTTATGGTTTTCCCACACCGCGTCTTTCTAACACAGGCTGAACTGTGTGTTCATCTTTAAAATATCATCCTGACCGGCTCAGGCGTGGGTCTCTTTAGAGTCTTCTCTTGTTGTGTCATTCGAATGATTCTTTAATTGGGGTTACATTTCAAGTCCATGAGGTATAATCATCTATTTTACTGAATATTAATTTCAGGCAATGACCAGTTTTACAGTCGGTCATTTAATACAGAAAGTTAACAGTTATTTATTTAGCAAAAAATGCGAATCCATCCATCCATCCAGCGAAGACCAATCACCCCATCCCTGGTCACTTCCACCAGCTCCTCTAAGAGGAAACCAAAGCGTTCCCAGGCCAGTTGAGAGATTAAGGCTGAATTCAGACCAGAAAAGTCCTTTGGTCCACTTGTTTGGTCCAGACCAAGAGCGGACTTAATTTTTTTCGTTTGGTGCGGTTAGTATTCAGATTGTACTTTTTGCAAGTGGACTATTCTGTAAACACATCCAGGTGTGTGAGGATCAGTGCTCTCATTGGACAGCGCTGACAAAGAGCGGCACACAGAGCACAGACCTGGAAATGGAGGTAAACATGTGTGTTTGTGCTCTTATTAGAGCTGCTAAATCATTTTCAGTTTCAAGAGCAGCTCCTTCAAAGCAGCTTAACAACACCGTTTACAATTTAGGAACAGGAAGACCAATGATCGCAGCAAGGAGGCGCTATGCTCTGCGTGTCCTGACCCACAACATGCTAGCTACAGCGTGGCTAAACAGAAGACGGAGGATCAGGTATGAACCAAAGACGGTTAGGTTACGGTGGCTCTATAGGCCCAAAAGGAGCATGTATCCTGTAGTTAGTTCGGATGGACCTTGGTTTGTATTCAGACCTGCACCGGAGAACCACGAACCGCACCAGAGTTTGTTTGGAAGCGGACCGAGACCACCTCAAAAAGTGGGTCTGGGTCCGGTTGTTTGGTCCACACCAGGGTTCGTTTGTGTCTAATCACACCTGCATGGAAAGTCTGCACCAGCGTGGGAAACGAACCCTGGTCCATTTAAAGTGGACCAAACAGTTCAGGTCTGAATACACCCTTAATCTCTCCACCGCGTCCTGTGTCTACCCCGGGCCCTCCTCCCTGTTGGACATGCCCAAAACACCTCCTGAGGGAGGCGTCCAGGAGACATCCTCACCAGATGCTCGAACCACCTCATCTGGCTCCTCTCGATGCAGAGGAGCAGCGAACCCTATCCCTAAGGCTAAACCCAGACACCCTGCAGAGGAAACTCATTTCAGCCGCTTGTATCCGTGATTGTGTTGATTTGGTCATGACCCACGGCTCGTGGCCATAGGTGAGGGTGGAACGTAGATTGACTGTTAAATTGAGAACCTTGCCTTCTGGCTTAGCTCTCTCTTCACCACAACAGACCGGTGTAGCATCTGCATCACTGCCGACGCCGCCCCAACCTCTTGCTCCATTTCCCCTCACCCGTAAACAAGACCCCGAGATACTTGAACTCCTCCACTTGGGGCAAAGACTCTCCCAACCTGGAGTGGTTGGGAGACACGATGAGAACTAGAGCCTTATTTAGCGGTGTTTTTGTGTGACAGTAACGCGCTGAAAATTCTCCAAATAAAGCGTGAATTCAGACTGATATCAGATTTTTTCAGTGGGAGTTTGTTTATTTGTGTTTTTGGTCAGTAAAATATGGCCCCGTCTGAGTGCAGAGGAAACCGGCAGAGGAGCAGGGAGGGGGTGTTTGGTGCGAGCGCTCTGGGCTTCTGCTGCACAAAATCACTGCTGTAGGGGTAATTTCTGCCCTAAACCTTGTGATAGGACCCAACTTGTTCCATCCCGGAGGATCACTTTAAATCAACTTTCTTCCTCATCCTGATGCTCGCTTTGAGCTGCAGCAGATCGTCTTCACCATGTCTGCATGTATCAATAAATTGAGCTGCTGCCATGTGATTGGCTGATTAGAAATTAGAAATTGATTAGAAAAGTTAAAGAGCAGTTGGACAGGTGTGTGTACTTTGTAAACAAATAGAAGATGAAGGAAAAAATGCTGATTGTTTTCACTTTAAGAGTATTAACTAAACTTCCTGTTTGTGCACGGTGCACGCTGAAATAACCTCACAGACACTTTGTGTCTTCAAAGTATTAACCTGGAAAATATTGAGTCTGACTTTAAGTGTTGAAATGACTGTAATTTATTTGTCAAACTTTTCCTCTAAATTGCACAGTTCTTTGAAGTACTTTTAGAAATGAGTTTGACAAAGAGCAGCACATTAGGGCAGAATTATAAACCTGGCAGATCGGCTCCTTTCTGCGTTTGTTTATATAATTATTAGGACGGGAACACCTGGCGTGCAGTACGAGTCTTCAGAGGCGAGGGATGTCTATAAAGCGACATCAAAGCAGAAGCACCGTTAACTGCTCGCCGCACATGGCGCCCATTAGAGTGAACACAAAGCTGTGAAATCTTATTCACATCTAATCAGGCGGCGTGGAGTGGCCCTCATCTCATCTGATACCTGGTTAGGCCCACGAACCGCTCAGCCGCCGTGGCGTAGCCGTGCAGCGGCATCCCAATCTGTGTCAGCGAGGAGAGAAGGCCCTCAGCACGCCGCCGTCTGAAGAACTTGTGTGATTGAGAGCAAAGGGTCACCAACGTGCGTCTCTATAACCACGGCGAGCTCTGTAAAAGCAGCGCGTAGCGTCTCTTTGATTGATGCCTGTCTCGGCTGCAGTCTTCATCTGACACGTACAGAGAAACAATAGGAGCAATTTTCCTCGCCATTATGTTTCCATCATTGTTATTTTGCAGCAAATCACCTTCTCGCAGTCCTCGGAGGCTCAGGACGCCGCCTCGTTGATTGATCCAGGTTCTCCTCCAAATAATGACAGACGTCGCAGCAGATTGACAGCCTCTGCAGCGACGAGTTAAATCTGCAGCTGAAATGTTGGATCTGTGAGTGTCAGTGAGCGTCATACGCCGTGAGGAAACATGGCGGCTGATTGTGACCTGCAGCTGCGCTGATTAACTCCAGAGCATCACTAATTGAAGCTTTCACCATCTTTGGAGAGAAGAGCCTCCTTTCATTCCTCATCCACTCCCAGCGATGCTTTCGCTGCCAAGTCACTGGCTCAGGATATGAGGTCAATTAACTGTAAAACGCTAAGACGCAGATTTTCTTGTGTTTCTAATGACCAAACAAGCTCCAGTCATTTCATTCATAATCCTCCAATAAGAGCGTCCTCTGCGTCCAATCCATTTACACTCTGCACGTCGGCTGAATTAGCACAAAGATATTAAATTAGACAAGAGACGATGACACGAAAACACAGAGAAGTTAAACTACAGTGACTTCCTGTCTGTTTCACTTCAATAAAACGTTTTTTATTTAACAGAGTAAATCATCACAAACTTCATCCACAACCTGAGGACTAATCTTCTCGATTGAACAAATTTCTTTTTTTTTGTTGTACACTAGCTGACACAACTGAACAACTTCCCTTTAACAGGCAGAAACCTCGGACAGAACCAGACTCATGTTAGACAGACATCTGAAGAGACTGATGGGGTTAGAGAGAGACAGGTAGAGGAGAGAGAGTGGGAGACAAGGTAATAATAGTTAACTAAAACGTAACTAAAAACAAAAACTAAAATTTAAGATACATTGCAGTTAACTCAAACTAATAAAAACTAGATAAGAAAACAAAAAGTAAGTAAAACTGTATCTTGTGTTAACAAAACTGACTGAAACTAACCAAAATTATTGACAAAATGTCCCAAGTGATCGTTTCTGATGATAATAATAGCCTTTCAGATTTAAATTAATCCAACACATTTTCCCAACAAATTTTACAACAGTTTTAGAGTCTGACTGTATTGTTTCAGAGTCCAAGTTTCTAATTATTAAAGCTCATATTATATTATTTTATATAATTTATGTTTATATTATTTTAATGTAATTTATGTTAGTATTATTTTTAAATAATTTATGTTTTTATGATTTTTTATTTAATATATGTGAACAGAATTTTTATATAATTAATGTTTATATTATTTTTATGTAATATATGTGAGTATAATTTTTAAATAATTTATGTTTATATTATTTTTATTTAATATATCTTAACAGTTTTTTTATATAATTAATGTTTATACTATTTTTATGTAATTTATTGTAGTATTATTTTTTAAATAATTCATTCTAGATTATTTTAATTTAATAAATGTTTACATTATTTTTATATAATTTACGTTTATATTAATTTTATTTAATTTATTTTAACATTATTTTTATATAATTTATGTTTATAATATTTTAATTAAATATATGTTAACATTATTTTTTAAATAATTACTGTTTTTATTTTTTATATTAAGTTTATATTAATTTCTTGTGTTTAAGGCAGCAGCCAACAGTTCAGAATCAGCATTGACTGAGCAGTGAGCTCTATGTTGGACTGGAAAATTTGGGTTGGGAGAAAGCATATTGTCCCAGCGTTAATCTAACAGTTACACAGGATGACACTGAAACCCTCTAATAAAGAGCTTTTACACTCCCCGTCACTTATCTGGAAGATAACTTTGCTGTTTTTCCCCTTTTCATGCTAACATTTTTCAGCTTTGTCCCATTTGATTTCCTATTAAGTCATCAGTCTTATCCAAACCATCGTGATAACACATTTTAAACCCAGTACAGAAGTTGTGTAGTACGCGTAACCCAGTGTTTTTAAACAAGTTTCTTCTGTTTTTCCAAAAGGAAGACAAATCCCAGCTCTGCAGACACCAAACCCAGTCCAATGAGATCTTAAAAAGCTTAAATTGGTGCACAAAACTAATTTTCACCTTCAGCGCCTCTGATTACAAATTTTCTTTTTCAAACTGGCATTTGAATTTTTCAACAGCAACAAAGTTTGTGGATCAATGAGTCTCTCCACATCTAAAACCGTCCCAGTTTTCTTGTGTTGAAAACCAAAAAACTCAACTTAACCCAAAGTTTGATCAAAAAACTGCTTTAATTCACAAACATGCAGCACAAAGACAGAGGAGGAAGACACAGAAATCAAAAGTTATCAGACCAAAGCGCAGAGGAGACGATCAAATCAGAATTTAAAAGGAGACAACCAACCAAATAAAAACAACACAATAAATTTAACAATACACAGATCTGTTATGAACACGTTTTTCAGATTCCTTTTCATTTGTTTTGGTCACTTTTTAAAAATGAGGAGATGATTAAAGCTGGGAGAGATTAGTGTTATCTGCCAAAGAGCTGAAAATGTGATTTTTCCCCTGAAACAAAGCTCTCGTCTTTTATCTGCGCGGGCTGAGAGCGGTTTTATCTTCCTCTGTCTTTATCACTCAGAGGTGGCTGCTAAAGCTGCAATCCTGTTCCCACCGTTCTCACTGACCCTCCCCTCTCCCGTATCAGCGGCGTGGCGTGTGAAGACCTCCTGCCTCGGTGGCGGCGAGGATCGATGTGAAGGGGAGATGTGCTCTCATACAGAGCCTGTCTTATCTCCTCAGAGGGCTCTGCAGAGGGGCAGCTTCACAACAGGACCATCCATCACGCTGGCCTCACACACCTGAGCCGTGTTTTCCTTCCCACAGCTCGAGTATGTAAATGCTGGACGCAGCCCTCCCCGTGTGTGTGGAGACTCACTGTCAGAGCTTCACTTGTGTGTTTTCATGTTTACAGTCAACACCTGGTTCAAGCTCCTCTGCCACAGATTCTTGAAGCTTTGACAGCTTCGACAGCAGCACTCTGCTGCTCTGTAGTTTCCGGTGTTTTTCACTTTTCTTATACTGCACGGGCCTTAGGTCAGGTGACTTAGCTGCCACTGTAATATCAGGGTCAGCAAACCATTTGGTTGTACGGTAGTTTTGGCGCTGTAGGCAGGTGCCCAGTCTTAAAATATTACAGAAACTTCACCTCCTACAACATCAACAGCCCACCAACTTTCCATGCACCTGTGGCTAACCTCAAGTTTTACAGCCCTGGGAAGATAACTACATCTACAAAAAGACTCATCTGGAAGAAAATACTGATTTTAATTCTGTGTGGATGGATTCATTTTACTGATAACGTGACAGCTTAATATACACGCTTGTTATGTGGCAAGACATTGGCAAACAAAAAAACAAGGTTGAGTTGAGTGATATTGTCAATATATGTTGTCAAATTCAAGTGATCCTTTAAGATTTTTGAAAATTTATCAAATTTCTTTTTTTTTAATTCTTCAAAAGTTTTTAAAATTTTAGGCTTGTTTGAAATTGTCACATTTTTTTCTTTAATTTTTTTTTTATTTCTGCAATTTTTTTTTTTATTTTTGTAACTTTTTGAAATTCCCCCAAATTTTGAAATATTTGCAAATGTATTTATTGCATTATATTAGATTTCTTTTTCGGACAATTTTTGAAATTTCAGGCTTGATTGAAATTGTTGCATTTTTTTTTATTTTTTTTTATTTTTTTTATTGTTTTTTTTTTGTTTTGTTTTTTTGTATCTTTTTGAAATTCCAAAAAAATTGAAATTTTTGCAAAAAAATTATTGCATTTTTTTTATTTCTTTTTTGGAAAATTTTTGAAATTAAAAAAAAAATTGAAAAATTTTGGCAAATGTAAACATTTAATTTCTTAGAAATTGGTGCAACTTTTTAAAAATTATTTTGTAATATTTTGCAAAAGTATTAAAAATAAATAACTAAAATATCGTGTACAATTTATTAAATAAATAAATATATAAATTTTTAAAAATCAAAAATAAATAATTTTTTTATTTAGATAATTGGTCACTAGATTGCATGATGTATAGAATTTAATGCAATTTTTTGTCTTTTTTGCGAAGATAAAGTAGGTTTTGTGGCTCCTAATGACTTAAATCAAGGTGAGCTGAGGAAAACTGTCTCCTATGAAAGTGAAAGTTGCAGACTTTCCCTGAACAAACTTTTCTTGACAACCCTCTTGAGGACGTGGTCATCCTTGTTTCTTGTGCACCTTTTCTCACAACATTTTTCTCTTCTAGTCAACTTTTTTTAATCAGTATGCTTCAATGCAGCACTCTGAAAACTGCCAGACTTTTCAACAATGACTTTCAGTATTGGCAAGACCGTCAGAGGTCCTGTTCTGAACAAGCTGCTAGACTGATACATGCAGAGGATGAAGGTGTGATGTGATTTGAGATACACATTTGTCTGGGCTCTGATTATTAAGATAAAGAACAATAAAGTCTTAAAAACTCAGAGTTTTCATTTGATGGGTCTCGAATGAATTCAGTTATCACTTTTTGTGATGGAAAACATTTTATTTTTCTCTAATCTGTACTCTGTAAAACACAGCCTCGTCTCTGTGTATTTTCACGTGTGATGGGTCACGACAAAATCTGACGTTGGTAATTGTTTTATTGATTTTAAGCTCAATAGATAAATATGGTCAAATTGAATAAAACAAAAGCCCTAGGTGAGAGCATCCTGTTCAGATCTAATTCTTTTTCCAGTTTTATTTATGGAGGACAAAAAAAGAAAACTCTGAGAAAGAGTCTGCAGTCCTGATGCTCCATTAAATCCTTAGAAATCACTGATGGGAATTCTCCCCGGGTTGTACATCCTCAGTTTTATGTACACAATGGGGTTAACCAAAATAGCTCTGTTATCTGCGTGAGACGTGCTGGTCTCAGGGGGACCCCGTACATACATACATGGAGCGAAATAACAATGATCTCTGATAATGGCGCGCTAAATGAGGCCTCTGTGAATAGAGGCTAATTATGAGCGGTTCCAGGTTGCCGGTGTGATGTGTGTCACAGCAGGGCTGGATGCTGGCACGCTCCCAAAAGAGCAGGCCTAATGTAAACATCTTGTTGTCTATCTCTCATTTACCCCCCATTTGTCTCTGTCTCACACACATCGACACACACACACACACCAATGCAGCGCACACCGAGCTGTGTAATGATACGATGAAGCCCGGTGCAGCCACACACAGGGAGCTCCTTTCGCCTTTGATGTCTCCATCCAGGAGGGGAATTGGCTCATTAGCATTCAAACCAGAACCGTTGCCCATTTAGCGCCCGGCTTTAACTAGACCACCCAAACAAATCGTTCTTCTCAGGTTGGGTTTCCTTTCTCTGCTCCAGTCAAGCGGCAGGGCACATGCACGGCTGTTTTGTGTGACCTGACTCGGGCTAATTTGGCTGCGGGCGGCTAACGCTCACTGAACTCACCAGCCTGTGTCACTGCTTACATAACAGAGGAAGTGGAGCCGGGAGCCTCCAGCTCTGCTCCTTCACTGCTTTCCTAAACAGTAAGTCACGGCACGCACCAACACATTATAATGTATGGGATTAATGATGACTGGCTGTGATAACGCCTGGATGTGACGGTGATCATGTGGATCTTTGCTTTCATCTGCTTTGATCTGCATCTAAAAATGTCAATCAGAGTCTTCAGGCCTGCTCCAGGCGCTGATCTCCTTAGTCGATTAATAGACATCAGTACACACTATGAGTCCAGCTTTTGCCACACATTTCTTAGACTTTAAGCCGCTCATTTCTCTGTCTTAACTGGAAATAGCTTAGCGTCAAGGGTCGAAGGATCATTAGGTATAAATTACTTGACTCTGT
Organism: Halichoeres trimaculatus; assembly: GCF_033239565.1. Lineage (NCBI taxonomy): Eukaryota > Metazoa > Chordata > Actinopteri > Labriformes > Labridae > Halichoeres > Halichoeres trimaculatus. Next base: position 37,135,877 of record NW_027437186.1, on the reverse strand, counting down.
GCTGTATCACAGACTGAGAGAACAGTGAAACATGCCTTTAAAAAGAAGACCTGACGTCTGCTGCAGACACTGGTAACAGCCCAAATAAACAGGACAGGCTAGCAGTCATTTTCTGACTGTTAGCTTTCAGCTAGCATCAAAACGTCCTCTATGCAGATTCAAGGTTAGCCTATCTTGCTAGCTATCTTAAACTCCATTTCCACCAAGCGCTTCAGTCCGGTTTGTCTCAGTATGCATTTTTTGGCATTTCCTTTGACTAAAACTGAGACATATACCAAAATAACCAAGATGAACCGCCCCAACATTTTGACAACAATAAATGATGAATTGAGTGTTATTATCAGCATATGTTATCAAAATCAAGGGTTCCTTTACAATTTTGGATATATTTTTTTTAAATTTATCTTTTTTTAAATTTATTTTAGATGTTTTATTTAATTTTTTTTTTCAATTTAAGTATTTATGAAATTGTTGCACATTTTTTTAAACATTTTTCTTTATATTTTTGCACATTTTTGAAAGATTTTTTTCTACTTTTCAACTTTTAAAAATTAAATAAAAATTTTGAAAAAAATCAAGTGTTTTCATTACATTTTAAGTTTTTTCACCAACATTTTTTTTTTTTCCTTTTTGCAAAAAAAAAAAAAAAAAACAACAACACATCACATGTACAGTTTTATTATTAATAATAAGAATAAAAATAATAATTTAAAAAAAAAAAAAAAAACCTTCTCGTTTGGGTAATTATTCACTAGATTTTTTGATAAATAGAATTTTACACAACTTTTTGTCTTTATTGTGGAGATAAAGTAGATTTTGTGCTACTTTATTTGTACCCTTCTGTCGACCTAAACCCATCCAGTCCCTGAAGGTTGAGCTAGAAATCCCGCAGGCTGTTGATTGGTGTAAAGAATGGTCACTTCCTGTGTGACAGCGGCTGCTGTATTTCTCTCCTGGCGGCTCACAGTCTTCTCTGAAACAAAGCTTGATTGTTTTTTGTAACAAAGAGACACATGACAAATTGCTGGATGTCTTCATCGCTACTCATTGTTTACTGTTAGTCTTTGTTTACTCTTTGTTTACACTGCTCGGTATCTGCGCCAAATATGGCTATTTTTTGGAGAATCAGATAGCATCTGATTTTGTAACATGAAGAGGACCAATCAAGTTTTCACTTATTTTCAGCATCCTCACACTTTACGGCCGCTGTAAATCAAACCATGTTGCAAACATGTCCGCTGAGTGGGACTACTTCTCTTTGGAAAGCAGCGATAGGAAAACAGCGTCCACCAACATTTGTAAAGTTAGTGTTGCTCCAGGGGCTCACTTTAATACAACAAATATGATTCATCATTTACAACAGAATCACTCAACGGAGTACGGGATTAATCAGAGAAAGGGATCGGTATCAGGTTGATATTGGTAAAACATATCATGAAAGAAGGATCAGATCAGAAGTCAAAAATTCCAATCAGGAAATCCCTATTAGATGTTAGCGGGGTACACTGTGTCCAGCTGCTATGGCGTCAAGCCATTGCTAACCAACGTGGCTAACACGGGGGCATGGTTGGCTTTGGGAATGTAAACAGGATCAGGCTAAACCGATCCAACCCGTACCAAACTGTACTGATCCAAATCTGACTGCTTGGTGGAAAAGGGGGCTTTAGACTACATCGTGATTGTTCGAGCTTTTTTCCCTCACAATGTGATTTACTGAACTCCTTCAAGATTTTTTAATTACTTTATTTGTTGTGGTGGTGGGGAGAGCTAATACCAAAGTTTAGAATAGAAGAGAAGAGATGCTTATTGCCATTGGCTAAGGTGCAGGGCAGTACAGGTACATTAGGATTTGTGTGCATTTATTTATTGTTATTTTTATTTTTTTTTAACGATATATTTATTGAGTTTTCAACATTTTCTGTGACAAAAAATTACAATTAAGTAAATTCTAAGGACAAATAAATTACAAACAAAACAAAACAATTATAAAAAAAGACATCATCATGATTATAATAAACCAAAAATTAAATAAAATTGCAAAAACGTTGTTACAGTGTTACTGTACATGTCAAAGAAAAATAACCAATCAGGTAAATCTGTGATTTGTTCATCACAAATATTCTCTCAGAAAACAGCTTTTGCAATAGCAACCATTATGACCAAAGTTACTGACATCAACATATTGTTATTTATGTATTTATTCATTTATAGGGTGAGAGCATATTTATGAAGATTTCAGCACACACAGCCTCCATGTTAACATACCAGAGTTAGCCATGAAGCTAATTTTCATCTATAGTCCCCGAAAGGCTGGATGAAAGAGGAATCAATGTACACACAGATATATTACATCAGAAATGTCCCTGAAGGTGTTGCCGTAGTCTAAGACTGTTTCCTTCTGGTCGACCCTCAGTCCAGTTTTAAGGGGCAGCCACTATTAGACGACATGACCGGTCTAATTCTAGGACTCTTCTGAGAACATAACGGATCAATGAAGGTCTGAAAGTCCACAGTGATGATTACGAGTGCACGCTGCTCTCGCTCTGACCTCTCCGCTCAGGAGTTGCATAAAATGTTTGTGACAGCAGAAGCATAAAAACCAACAACGCAGCTTCAGCAGAAAACAGCAGTGACTGCAGGACTGGCTCTCCAGCTGTGTGCTTAAACCACGCTTTAAAAACAGCAGAAACTGTTTCCAGCTCGGACATGTTTGGATAATCTCTTATCAAGATCCCTAAGTGCCTCACTCTGCTTATCTCCATCTCCATTCGTTATGCAAAGAGCTCTGTTTTCTTTTCCTGTCACCTCCAGGTGAACCATTATCCTCCGTCTGTGAGCCGCCCCGGGCTTGTTTATCCAGCAGATTGGAGAGGACAGGGGCAGGGTGCCGTGTGCTGGGGGGGAGGGGCGCAGAGCGGTGTTGGGTGACGGTTTGGGCTGAGGCCTTATGTCACTGTCGCGACCACTTCTGCTCCCAGGAAGCCCCAGAATCCCCCTCCACGATTCATCACTCAAAGATGGCACATCATTCACAGAAGTCATAAATCGCACACCAGGCCTGACTGATGGTCCTGGGTTCGCAGATGGTAGTAACAGCCATTAGCATAACTTATGACAGAGATAGCGTATTTCCCCACGGAGGAGCCTAAATAATGTAAAATGATAAATTGATGCAAAGACTCCTCAGCCTGCAGGGCGCCCTGGGGATTTACCTACATACTCATATTTAGAGTCCAGTTAGCAACGCTCCAATCAGGCTCCACCTTGTTCTGTGTGTTTTTAGCCTGTTTGACGCATGTGAACCTGTCTTCATCAGGACGTGATGGAGCGAGGCCGTAAGGATCTACATCTGTAGCTAAACTCTTCTCTTTAAAGAGCACAGCTCTCGTTTCAGTAGCTCAACAGAAGAAGTGTCCTTACATTACATTTCAGTAAGAGTCTGCTCTCATGCAGAGGCTTGAGTCAGTGATATTCATTTCTGTAATTAAAGTATAAAATCCTTTTCTGAATCAGCTAAGTTGTTGCTGAGAAGTCGTTTTGCAAATTGCTCTTAGTGAAATTATAAAACAACTTTATGCTAAATATCCCCAGTGTAATGCACTTCTAAGTGAGTATATGCATTAACACTTGACTGTGTGATCCCACTTATTGGATGCTTTGCCTTATTGTGCGTCTAAATGAGTGTGATGGCTGCAGAGCGCTGTACGCCATCTGTACGTTTATCTTAAATGCACCAGCAGAGTTTATTCTGTCTCAGTTAAAACTTGATTTTCACGATGAATAACTGATAAAGCTTTATTAAAATCTGAGCGTAAAATGCTTCATAACTTTCAGACAGTTTCTCATTACGGATACACCACGGCTGATCATAGTTTGATCCATGTGTGTCTGGCTCTGAACAGTGGGTGGCTTTAGCTACTTTTATTCAGATAGTTTGAAACGAAGCTAAAAGATAATCAACTGATTTCACATCTGAATGGTGAATTACAAATGTTTTTTTTTTTTACTTTAACAGCATTAATACAAATACTAATTCATCAATTCATCGACAAAAAAGACAAATCTTTCACCTTGAGGTTGAGCCTCCTTGGAAAAATAAAATAATACCAATTCTGTAGCCCAAGCAGGAGGGAACATTTGTACATCAGATGAACATTACTATTAAAATTTATCTTTGTTTACCTGTATTATTTACAAAATTGAGGTGGGAATCAAAAAACAGTTCCTGTTGAGAATCAATAAGAAATGTTTTAGTTCATCGATTTTGTTAGCCTTTGTTTTTAACAATTCACTTATTGATTTTTTACATTATGGCAGAACTGCAGGACCTTACGTCAGATAGTCTGCCCCAGCTAGCTTAGCTTAGCAGATGCTAACAGTTTCCCAAGAAAGTGATGCAGGATTTTCAGCTTGAAGTTTGACTAAAGAACTGAAAACACAGTGATAAACAAAACAATGCTAGCTTGATGCTAATGTATATGGTAAATTACATTGATGTGCTAGCAGTTAGCATCGGTTTCACAGTTCCCCTTCGTTGGGGATGGGTATTGAATTAGGTACTTATATAGGTCAAAAGTACCGCATACCAACCCATGTAAAATGAAAAGGTGCCATGTTTAGGTACCTGAATGCATCCTTGTGACTGTGATGGAGTGTAAGAGTAGGAGATTTTCCATGCTGGACATGAACACAGCATTACAAGGTTATAGATTAAAGAATAAATATGTTAAATTGAAAAAAAAAAAAAACTATCGTATCATTTAAAAAATTAATATCTTTTACCACATAAACACAAAAAAGTACTGAAAATCGGTACCGTTGAGTTATACAGAAAACAGTTTTACCAAAGTATGTCATTCAAGCCACGAAAGAAGCTTTCAAAATGATGGTAAAGCAGTACCTACTAATATTTCATGAACTACAATGACTTGTTCTAATAAGGTGTTATTGAGGTATAATTTAACCTTTTTCCAACAAATGGGTATAAATTGTTGGACTATTCAATTGTAATGTAATTTTCTTTGAATGATCTTACTTCTGTAAGTGAACCTTTGTCTATGTATGTTGTATGAGTGATGTGTATGTTTTTGTATGTCTGGTTGGGTGTATAGGACCCCTGGAAGAATAGCCAAGCTCTTGGCAAGTGTTAATGGGATCCTTAATAAAGTAAAGTAAAGTAAAGTAAAGTTATTATATCATTTCAAATGTGAAAGGTAACCATCCCTACTCTCCGTAAAGAATACTGTTAACTCTTAATATCAAAATGCTAACAGGTTAATGAAAGAAAAGGTATGTGCAGACTCATGGCTGGCTTTGTAACTACAGCAAGGTTCCAAACAGCTTAAACGACTGCTTGGTCCGTCAGTAGCCTGTTAAAAGTTAGCTCCGACTTCTTTTCAGACACGTTTTTTCAATCAGTCTCTCAACAGCTTTTACCCATTTCTTGATTTTGTTGTTAAGTTTAGACAGTATCAAAGCCATCGCTGCCACCTAGTGGGCGTAACTGCAGTGACTGTAGCTTGTTACAACGTGCACCAGATATGTCTGACATTAGAAATATTTACGTATGTGGGACATTAGACAAGATGATTATTTGGAACCACAATCCGTCTTTGTGCTGTTAGTAACAATAACAAATTCAAACCAACTATATGTGGATTCCCTTTACGGTTGAAATTCATGTTTAAGTTGCAAAAACGCCCACGCTTTTGAAGGCTCAGTGAACCCACACTACCTGGAAACATCAGTATCGTCTCAGCTGAACAGCCTACAGGCTGTCAGCCAGTTTGATGCAATAATCACAAAGATTTCTTTATTTCAGAGGTCGTTTTATCCAAATAGTGATATAAATTCATTCCACTGGAAGCTCTGATGCCACATCTGGCTCCTCCCTGCCCCGCAGAGAATCGCCACCGTGAAACCGCCCTCCTCCTCCAATCAGCGATGATGGATGGACTAATTGATGCGGAATGATTGGGCCATTCATTCTCTCCTACAACAGTGGGTTCCATATTTAGCATTAGCATCGGGCTATAACGGGAAGAGAAGAAGAAGAAGAAATGGTCGGGGATTCTGCCAACACGAGGAAGAAAGGAGCTCAGCGTGAGGAGGACTTATGAAAAATGCAGGAGCTGGAGAAAAAAACCCTGAGAGTGGTCATAACAAGAGTGGTCAGTTCGGTAATACTGAGCCTATGAGACAGACAAAAGTGCTCTGAGGGATTTATGGAGAGGTGTGTATCAGTGAACAAGAGCCAGAGTGAGAGGTGCATATAGCCGCTACGTGTCCTGGTATCCCTCTCTGCACCAATGAATCATTCATCTCTGTCCCCATGTATAAATCAAGCTGCCGGCCGTCGCCCGCGGCAGTCTTGTCATTAGCTAGTTGACGGCATCACTTGATCTCTGGCACTGCAGCGTGGGCGAGGGGGGAAGGAGCGAACTTTGAAAAGCACACAGATCAGCATATCAAACTGCACGCAGCGCTCTGTGTCTGAATGTTCTGGAAAAAGCTTCATGGAGCCGAGCGGGACAATTAAACAGAGACGACTTTATTCAAAGACTGACGCAGACAGTTCACTGTCCTGGTTTTGATAACGGCTGCATCTGAATCCTCTTTTATTTCCCTCTCATTCCCAAACTGAACTTATTTTAATGTCACCTCTCGTGAAAAATGACGCCCACGTCTTCACAGAGTTACAATCAGAATAAAAATCAAAAGAAGAAAAAACTCAAAAAGTTTTGTAAAGCTTCACTTCATGATCGTAAAATATCAAAAAATCAATTAAAATGAGTGAAAGTAAAACGAGGCTTGTTGAACCCCAGGAGGTGAAGGGAAAGGAATAAAAAAAGAATAGTGTTACCTTGGATTTCATTTCAAAACCCAGATTAGATACAAACAGTTTTTAATTTCTTTCCAAAAATTACTGCAAGAGCCACAGAAATGATACCCAGCTCCTCTGTCAGGGCGGGAAACAGATTTCACCTCATTTTGTTTGAAAAGGTGAACATTTGACAACAGTTTCAGAAAACAAGGGAAACAAAGAAACTCCACAAAAACTTCATATTTGTTGGAAACTTCTAGTTGTTTTCTTGAGATGACGACTTTCTGCATTGACCCAAACATAGGACAACCCCAACTGAAGATGAACCCCCTCTTGTCAAGACCAATCTTCAGAAAAGGACAGTTCACATTTTTCAGACGGTCTTTTTGGTCGAGAACTTTTGGTCCAGTTTGCTCTGGATGATCAGTGTGCCTCTCCGCTTCCCATCTCTTGTCCTTAGCTCCTGTCACTGCATCTCTGCTGTGATTGACAGGTTACTGCAGCCACCGTGAGGTCACTGGCTTTACCAGGAGTCTGCAACCTTTACTTTCATAGGAGCCATTTTGCCTCAGCTCACCTGGATTGAAGTCATTCAGGAGCAACAGAGTCTACTTTATCGTCACATTAAAGTCTAAAAAGTGTATAAAGTTCTATACATCCTGAAATCTAGCAAAACATTTTCCAAACAAGAAGTTCTTTCATGTTTATAAATTGCACATGCGTTGTTTTAGATTTTCTTATAAAATATATATATATATATAAATTTACTTTTTGTCAAATTGAATAATGTTTCATGTCATTGATTTAACACATTTTTGAAATTCAAATAAAAAAAAAAAAATTCAAAAACCTGCAAAATGTTAAATAAGGAAGATTATTCAAAGAACTTGTCAGTATATATATATATATATATATATTAAAAAGAAGTAATTTCAACAATATTCTATATTTTCAAAAAAATTGTGAAAAGTTCAAAAATATGTCATTTTTTAAAGAAATTAGATTTAAATAACTTGCAAACTGTGCAGAAATTCTAAAAAAAAATTAAATATTCAAAATATTTAACAAATTTGAAAAATAAATTCCAAAATTTGCAACAAAATTTTCCAAAATTTGAAAAAAAAAAAAATCATAATTTGAGAAAAAAAAAGTTAATAAAAGAAGAAAAAAATTTCAGAAAGTTTGCAAAAAGTTAAAATAAATAAATTAATTCTTTAATTGAAAATAATTATTTATTAATAAAAAAAATCTTGAAAGCTTTATTGCAAGATGTGAAAATATTTAGTGCAATGCAACGTTAAATCATGATTTTACATAGTGTCAGTGTTTTTAATCATAAATACCCTCTGTCAGAAAAATAAAGTTTTTTTGTTTTTAATTCTAAAAACAATTTTTCAAAGCTACAAGGAGCCACTGCAAAGGAGTCACAGAGCTGCAATATCCAGGTTAAAGAGCTTTGGGTTAGACCTTTAAAAGCTGCAAATCATTTTGTAGTCAAGACAAATGAATGAATAATTTGTTAAAGCTACATTTGTCAGTTTGACTCTTGGAGCTCCCTTCCCCTTCCCTTTCACACCAGGGAGAGCACACCACTCTGGTTCCTTCAGCTGTAATGGGATCACTTTTCTTTGCACTACCTGAGACCCTGAACCCAACGTTGTGAACTACTCGTAGTTTTCACCTTGGACTTTCTCTAATCCTTCCTCAAAGATAATCACAGCCGTAGTCATAAAGGTTGGAGCTGTTGCCTCTGAGTTAAAAAAGCTCTGATTTATTTCCTCCTGGTGGAAAAATCAACACTGTAATTTGAATGAACTCACGGCATAGTCCGAGTGCCTGTGGTTTATGAAAATATACTTTGACTACACAGCTTTTGTGGACAGGATAAATATGCAGTTGTAAACCTCTTCTGTGAGCAGTCTGAAAACATGCTGTTTCAGCCCGTCTGTGCTCACGGGGATTTAAAAATCGAAAACAGACCGAGGGAAACAGGGTTGTATCTGTGATGGAGGGTTGCACCAGAGGTTCTGGGTACTCTCTGTCTTTTTTTGCAGCTGAGGGGTCATCTTAGGTGCTTGACTCCCCTCCTCCAGATCTCTCCCATCGTTTATCGAACCAGAGGACTGAGAAAGTCTGGAGCCTTATCAGGTTGAAATGCTACCTCTGCCAGCTGCAGCTCCAAACCTCAGGGGCAGGAGGCGAGCCTGCAGGCAGCCGGGCTAAGGAGTCTCTGGGTGCTCTTACACTCCAGCTCACAGCATCGCTTAAGTAGGAAGTCTTTGAAATTAGCATAAAACCATTATATAAGCAGCTCTTGTTGTTTGAAAGTTGCTCCGTGTACATTTGAACGTGCGTTTCTCTGCGTTCGCTCATGTTTTCAGTTTGCCTGCGAGGAAACAGCTCAGGCGGACAGTAGGCCGTCCTCACTTCTCCCAATCGTTTAGTTTAGAATAAATATGCAGCATGGTAGTCGGGTCTTCTCTGTCCCTCAGGGTTGCTGCAGTAAACATTTTGCAGCTGCTTTTTTTGCTTCCTGTTTGACCTCTGCAGCTCCTCTCTCTCTCTTTCTCCCTCTGCTTTGTGCTCGATCTACCGTTCTCTCTGAGCTGAGTGAAGGAGCTTTGACTCCACAAAAAGACGGAAAGACGCACGACCTGCAGACAGCACAGCTGAGTGTACGGAGGCTGGACAATGAGCTAATGACACAACACAAATGCAAGAGCAAAGACATAAATGCAAAAGCCATAACAGCAATTCAAAAGCCACAACAAAGATGCAAAAGCCACACTGCAAATGCAAGAGCAACAACACAAATGCAAGGGGTATGACACAAATGCAAAAACTATAACATAAATGCAAAAGCCACAACACAAATGCCAGAGCTATGTCACTAATGCAAAAACACAAATGCAAAAACTACAACAGCAATCAAAAAACTACAAAAATTGCAAAATCCAGAATACAAATGCAAAAGCATCAACACAACGGCAAAGACTACAACATAAATGCAAGGGCAAAAACATGCCCTGCAAAAGCTACAAAATGAATGCAAATGACATAACATAAATGTTAGAGCAAAAACAACAATAAAAAAGCAACAACAAAAATGCAAAAGCCTCAACACAAATGCAAAAGCTACTACACAAAAATGCAAATGACATAACATAAATATATCAGCAAAAACACCAATGCAAAAGCCACAACACAAACGCAAAAGCTGCAATGCAAATGCAAGAGAAACAACAAAAATGCAAAAGCTACAACACAAATGCAAAAACAACAACATAAATACAAAAGCTGCTATGTACCAATGTTAAAGTCTTAACACAAATGCAAAAGCTACAACGTGTAGGCAAAAGCTACTACACAAATGCAAAGACTACAACATAAATGTAAGAGCAAAAACATCAATGCAAAGCCACAACACAAATGCAAAATCTGCAATGCAAATGCAAGGAAAAAATGAAACTGTAAAAACTACAACATAAGTGCAAAAGTTGCTATATACCAATGTTAAAGTCTTAACACGAATGCAAAAGCAACAACAAAAATGCAAAAGCCTCAAAACAAATGCAAAAGCTTCAATTAAAATGCAAAAGCCACAGCATAAATGCAAAGGCTATAACATGAATTTTAAATACACAACACAAATGCAAAAGCTACAACACAAATGCAAAATCTGCAACATGTAGGCAAAAGCTACTACACAAATGCAAAATGCACAACATAAATGTTAGAGCAAAAACACCAATAAAAGAGCAACAACGAAAATGTAAAAGCCTCAACTCAAATGCAAAAGCTACAACATAAATGCAAACGTTACAGCAAAAGTGCAGGAGCTGCAACAAGAATGCAAGAGCAAAAAACAAAGGTGCAAAAGCAATCACACAAATGCAAAAGCTTCAACACAACAGAACTGCAGTGACAATGGAAGTCAAAGAACTTTGTTTTTCCATCGGACACAAAAAAGTTTCAAAAGAAAGTAACTGATTTTCTGTAAAGGTCTCACCTTATGTTATCCTTTATAGCACATTTATATTTATTTATTTACTGGAAAAAAGAAACCATCTTATCACTAGCTTTCTGAATCAATAACATTAGCATTAAAACGAAATTCATCATCGCTTAAGGTAAAAAAGAAAACAATCATTTACTCTCTTTTCAAACTTTTCTGTGTCTACAAGGAAAACTGTCCTCTCAGCTTCTGTTGTAATCGTACCCTACTAGCCACTGTAATGTTGATCCCCTTGTGTGTATTTCATCTTGTTATTCTCATGTTTATGACAACAAAGGCCCTGCACCCCAGTTTGAGCACCTTCCCCCTCACCCTGTCCGTCCTCGTTGCATGTTCAGTGAGAAAAGCTCCTCAGGGCTGGAGAGGCGGGCTAGAAAACGTCGATTTGGTTCTTTCCTGCGATGCATCGCACATGACCTCCTCTGCACCCCAAAGTCTTCTCGACGTACCAGCATTTCTGGGTCAGTTGTTGAGACTTCAGACGACTCAAAGCATCACCACCCCCACGTCAGAGCACATTTATGTCCTGCTTGAGCTTTATCCTGGCTGTTTTTTGGGGGGAAATCCTGCGCTCGGTCTGTCCATTCCCCTGCGTGTGTGTGTCCATGCCAGCGTGTGAGTGTGAACAATGCTGCGTGATGGGATGTCTTTGTGTCGATCTGGATTTGCATGTGTCTGTGACAGAGTTGGAGTGTGTGTAAGTGTGTGTGACTCTTTTCTGGGTTTAGTGGACGCTGAGCGGTCTTGTCAGTTGACTCAGTGGTCAGTTTTGGTCCCGCCGCCCCCAGCGGTGCAGGAAGGAGTGATGAGATGTGACAGACGGGGACAGTTCTTCGCAGGGCTCTACCCCATCCCAGAGTCTCACCAGCGACAGCAAAGATCCAACAAGGACACCAGGAGGAGCTGGGAGAGCTCCGCCACATGCTCAGAAAGGTCCCAAAGATGGCTGACATGCTGATTCACCCATCATATGATACCCTGTTATTTCCAAACGCTTACTCTGATTGCACAGCAGAGAAATTCTTGCAAAGTATATATTAGGAAGACAGGACATTTCCAGTAGCAGACAGGTCAGACAAGAGGTAAACAGGAAGGAGAAATACACAGTCAAGCATTTAACGAAATCTGAGTTTTCTGAAGCATCACCTGAAGGGAGCGCCGAGACGTTTCATATCAAACCTGCCTGATCTGTTTGCTCTGCTTTGAAGTTTAACTGAGTTTAATGCTTCATACAGAGGGTCTCTCTACCCACTGTGGGTTTCTCACAGTGATAAAGGTGATTGAGGATTCAGTGGAGATCAATGGGAAACATTAACACAACTAGTCATTAAGCTGAGCCGTTAAATCAATAAACAGACTCTGGGTCAGGCCCAGTCACCTTGACCTGCAGGTCCACTGTCCACAGCATATACTCTTAGATATGATTGATATTCAGGCGACTTATATTTATCAAAGAAGGTGGAGTCAATGGAAAGAGCCGTGCAGACTTTCCAAGCATGGTTTGGTTGCAATCAAAGCAGGTTTAGTTGTTTTTTCTCGTTTAAGCAAATAATTTATTTAGGAATGACAAACATAAACTGTTTGACTTTTTTTTTTCCTTTTTTAATTTATTTTTTTGTTTTGTTTTTGTTTTTATCTTCAAAGTGTTGCAAGTATATTATATCATCATAAAACACAAACAGCAACCCCCCTCCCCCACCTCTCCTTTTCCCTCCTTTAATCATGTCTTGATGTGATCACAAAGCATCTTCTGACCAAAGAATAATGTATATAGATGCTGACAAAGGTAAAAATAAAATAAAATAGAAAATAAATAAATAAATAAAACAAAAATAAATAAATATCTAAAAAATAAATAATGAAATAAATAAGGGCAAATAATTATTTTAAATAAATACATAAATAGATAAATAAAAAAATAAGATAATGATAAAAAATAATAATGGTATAATAATTGTTTACATGCACAAAATATGCTGACAAAGGTAATAAATAAATAAATAAACAAATAAATAAATAAATAAATAAAAAAATAAAGGCTTATAATTAGTTAAACAAATATATAAATCAATCAATCAATAAAATAAATAAACAAAAAAAATAAGATAACAAAAAATGATAATGGTATAATAATTGTTTACATGCACAAAATATGCTGACAAAGGTAAAAAAAAAAAATAAAGGCTAATAATTATTTAAATAAATATATAAATCAATCAATCAATAAAATAAATAAACCAAAAAAAGATAACAAAAAATATAATGATATAATAATTGTTTACATACATAAAATATGCTGACAAAGGTAAAAATAAAAATTAAAAAAATAATAATGAATAAACAAATATAGGAAAATAATTATTTTAAATGAATAAATAAATAGATGAATAAGATAATGACAAAAACACAATGGTAAAATAATTGTTTACAAAAACTTTTGGAGATTTTTTATTTATTTGCTTTCGGCTATGAAACCCCTAAATCCCATTTTTTTTTTTTTTGCAACCCAGGTACCAACCCACAAAGCTGTCAAATAACCAGTTATTTTGAGTTTTCTATATTAAAAAAAAAAACTTTTTTTAATCATACATCAGTGGAATATAGGGAATGGCTGAACCAAACACAGGTCGTCTTGATTTTACCGCCTGCTTGTGTAAGTAATCCCCAAACTTCTGACCCTGAAGTCCATCCAAAACTTATGGCTACTTGATGGGCTCTGAGTCACGCAGCTTCCTGCTGATCAAATACAAAGCCAATGTGAAGAGAGTACTTGATGTATCAGTGGTTCCTGAAGCAGGGATCAGGCCCCCTGGGAAGTCGCAAAACACTGTTGGTGGAGCTGCAAAATACCTTCTTCACCAAAAACTATGACAGACCACAGCACAAACACCTGGTGACTTATTTTCTCCCAACTTTGGGCCTTTTTGTTTTAAAATCTGTTTTTTTTTTTGTTTTGTTTTGTTTTGTTTTAGCCTGTTAGTGTATTGTCACAACAGGAAGTTGTCAGTTTCCTGTATGTCTACTTTTGGGGGGTCATGTTTGGGAGCCTGTCGTATCAATAAACATATAAAATTATATATGAAACTCCACAATTTAAGAAAAGAGACTGCAGATATATTAATGCTCATTCTAATTTTTTGGGGTTAGCTTGTTAGCATCTGTGGGCCAAGCTACATTTCCCTTAAATATTGCTCTGAGGTAGTGATGGATACCTTTCACATTTGAAATGGTACGGTACAGATGCTTAGTACCTTATAATTGGTATCATGTTAATGTTGTAATATTAAAATACCAAAGTTTTTCCATTTATTTCCTAATATATAACCTTGCAATGCTGTGTTCATGTCCAGCATGGAAAATCTCCTTCTCTTCCACTCCCTCACAGTCACAAGGATGCGTTTAGGTACTGTAACATGATACCAGTTGATGTTACAGAGTTTACTTTAACAGTTCCTATGAAAACATGATGCTAAGAGCTGTGCTAATTAACAGTTCTTCAGGTGTGGATGGAAAAACAAAGGGGCAGGCTGATAAAACTGTGGTTAGAGCTGTGAAAACAACAACTGAGTCGACTGAGGAGGCAACGCTGCAGGGTGTTTCTGTAAGATTACTGTTTAAAGATCCTCAAGTTAGGTTTGGACATGAAATAAAAGAGATTTCAGTTACTACAAGACTGTTTTTGGTCTTGGTTTTGGTTTATTGGTTGGTACCTATTTCAGTTCCCATCCCCATTGGCACCAAATCCCTTTTTCCAAAACTTGGATGAGCTCTTATCCAAAGTAGCGCCAACCCCCTGTGAACCCACTCAGAGTTGGACAATCACAATATTTTGATGCCCATTTCTTCATCAGGTGATAGTTTGGCTTATAGAGAACAGAGCAGTGAAAGATTATAATTATTGTACCATCTGTTTTTTCCCCAAAGTAGAAAAAGCTGAGCGTAAACACCCATTAACCAGCTGAGCTTTAGCTTTAACCAACAGCTACACGTCAGGAGGTCCACGGATGAGTGTTATTCGACTGAATGAAGTCAGTGAATGAATGCTACAGTTGTTTTGTGGTATTTAGGAAACAAACACTCCTGTACTTTGTCTGGGAGTGGGTTTATTTACTGTGGCATTGGCTTTGTTTGTCTGGGGTTGGTTCTTAGTTGGTCCAGATCCAGCTCTGAACAAATAGGCCCACACAGAAGCAGGCGTGGCAGCACAGGGTTTGTTAAGTCAGTGAATGATTGTTAGTGTAAATGTTGCATGTACCGTTGTGGTATGTTCACCGCCGCCTGTGTACAGGTGCTCCCTGAAGGGCGATCTGAGCGTTAATGAACACACAGGACTGATTGCTTTCAAGCACCCGGTGTTTACAGCAGAGATGAGGTCGTGTATGGATCTGAGGTTGGAGTGTGTGACGGTGCAGAGATAATAATGAGTCTTTGAAGCGTCTGTGGGAGGAGAGGATGGAGAACATTCATGCAGACGTCTCTGAAGAGCTGCTTGCTGGTGATTAGCAGCACTTTTTTGTGCAGCGTGACCTGCGACGGTGGCCTTTCGCCAACTGGTACCAAACTGTCAAGCTTCCTGCATCTCTCCCGGGGCGGCGTAGTTAGCCGTGTCTGACAAGCCGCTTGACTACGAGTGAGGTTTGAGCCCAGCGAGGGCAGAGCGAGCTCCAGAGGAAAGCTGTCATCTGTTTGTCAGACCACAGGGAAGAAGAGGAGCTGGTCTCTGCGTCTCCCACCCTCCATCCATCCCTCTCTGTGTCAGCCTGTTCCCTCGACGCCACTGCCTGTTACGCTCCTCTCAGCCCGGCTGTGCAGGATAAACTGGCGGGAATCAGGCGATGAACGCCAAGCTTCCCAGAGGAGCCGGGGCCTGTGGTTGCCTGTGGTTGTGCTAACCCCCTCACTGTTGCCTCCTGAGGGCCACAGCAGCCTTCCTCGTGCGCTAGCTGTGAGTGACATCCAGACAGCCAGCTGGACTGAGGTGAAAGACGCTCCGTGTGTCCTTCCTTCGGGGACGCGTGAGCGTTTATACCGCAGGGATGATGCACACCACTCCACGTAATCCTCTTTTCCTCGACACTTCATTATCACCCGCATGCTGCTGCCACAGTGTGTGTGTGTGAGTGTGTGTGTGTGTGTGTGAGTGTGTGTGTGTGTGCAGACAGACCTCTGAGGATCTCCACAGACTCTCATATAAAAGTGAAGAGAAACAGAGAGGAAGAGTAGTGAGGAAGAGAGAAAAGGTGAGAAAATAAGGAGGAGGGAGGCGGCATGAAGGATGACTGAGGGATACGCGGAGCAGAAAGTGTGGTGGAGGTGGAGAACAGATGTCAGACGTAGTGGGTGGTAGTGAGAGGAAAACAGTTTGCGTAATGTCTTCTCATTTTCCCTTGCATATTCATGTTTTTCACTACAGAGGCAAGTTGTGGGGAAGAGGAGTCATGGGAAAACCGCTCTCTTCATCAAACACAACACTTTATTAATTATAAAACACAGACTGGCTTGTTGATTGACTGGCTTCATGGTTACATAACAAGCATCTCTTGTCAAGTGATGTTAGATTTTAGAAGAGGAATTAATCTAAACCTCTGAGTCAAGGATCTTCAACCTGCAGCTCTTACAATTTGCATTTCTTTTTTTTTTCTTTTTTTTTTTATTTCTCAAATTGCAAAAACATTAAAAAAAATTTTCATTTTTTTGATACCTGAAAATATTTTGAAACTAATTTATTTATTATTTTGAAAATTTTTAAATTTCAAAATTGTTTTTAGTTTTGGTTAGTTTTTTAAATGACAATATTTGTTATAAAATTATTGAGGTTTTAAACTTCCTTAAATTTTTGTTATGTGTTTTAAAATTCTTTTTTTTTTTTAAAGTTTTTGCAAATTTTCAAACAGAGCTAAGAAATTTTTGCAGCATTTTGAAATTTCAAGAATGTTTGAAATTTTTGCCATTGTTTCAAATTAAGTTACTTCCTGATTTTGTTTTGTTAATTATTATTATTTTTTTTTTAGTTTCTTTGAAATTTCATAGTTACAAAAGCTGGGTATTATCTTTTTTGCAATTTTTGATATTTTGAAATTTGCTTGCAAATTTTTTGCATTTTTTAAAATTACAAATTCCTAAAAAAATATTGAAATTTTGACACATCTTTAAAAATTTTGTGTTTTAAAATTCAATTTTTTTTAAAGTTTTTGCAAATTTTTAAAGTAACAAGAGCCAAAAGTTTTTTCAGCATTTTAAAATTTCAGAAATGTTTAAAAGTTTTGCAAATGTTTCAAAATTTAATACTTACTGAAATATTTATATATATATATATATATATATATATATATATATATATATATATATATATATATATATATATATATATATCTATATAATTTCTTTTTTTTTTAAGTTCCTGCAAATTTTCAATTTACAATTTATGAAATTTTTCGACGATTTTATTCATTTATTTATTAGGGTCCTCGGCCTGAGCCAGGGCACCTTCTAGCAGGAGCTAGAAGGTGCCCTCGGCCTTCGGCCGAGGGCACTATTGTTTTCCGTCCGTTTCTTTTTTTTTTTTCTTATTATTCCGCCCCGTCAATGAACGCTAATTTGACCCCCTAAACATGCTCAAAAACTCACCAAAATTGGCATGCACATCAGGATCGCGGAAAAATTCGAAAAAATACCAAACATGACCCCCTACATCCCATAATAATCTCTCTAGAGTCTAAAAACCTCTAAAAACCACTCAAAAACACACAAAAATGGCTCTAGCTCGGGCCAGGAATGTCGCAGAGAGATGAAACCAACATCAAAACGTTCGTCTCATTGAGACGCACAAAAAATACAGGAGGTATTTTTGCGTAGCTCCAACAGGAAACCAGCAATTTCCCCGCCAAAATAAGAGATTTCAGAATTTTTAGCCTCTCTACAAACATTAACTTGTCAATAACCAAAAATGGTACCGGCATGAAAATTGGCTCACATGACAGACCAGACCCTGTTCTACAAAAGTTGTGGGGGAAGTTGTTGTTTCGAGCCCGGTTTTCGAATGGCGAGCCCTCAAAGTCGCCGACCACGCAATGTTAACAGATGGGAGAGCAGCCCTCGCTGAGCAGTTGGGCCACTAGACAAAAAAGTAAAAGTCGCACAGCTTTAAAAATGACATGGTTGGATTCCTCACAAAATGTTCTTCAAGAAAATCATATTTTTACACAGATTAGGTCAACATTCTGGCCTACATGATGAGAACTTTGTCCCCTTTTTGGGGGATTTGATCCTCCCCTTGGGCTGCTGCATTCCTGCGATGATGTCACACACTGATTAGGAATACCATGCAGCAGCTGATGATGTCACTCAGCATAGCAGAGGATACGTTACCATGGTATCAACTGTCCCTCCGACATCCCATAATATTCTCTTAGAACCATTAGGCTCACTTCCATCCCACACACAACAAAACAGCCCTAACTGGGGCTAGGAATGTCATAGAGAGATGAAACTAACGCCAAAATGTTCGTCTCATTTTGTTGGACACATCAGAGGGAAAACCGGCAGGAGCCCGAGGACCCGTCTAACGCTGCTTGCAGCTTTAATTTATTTATTTGAATTTTCTAATTCTTAAATCTTGAATTTTTTTTAAAGGGTCATATATCCTTAAATTTTGGATTTTTTGGATACTTCAAAAATATAATGAACTAAGACATTACAATTGCATAAATTCAAAAAACTCAACGTACAGGTAATAATTTACTAGATTTTAACAATGTATAGAATTTGATAGACTGAAGCTTCTTTATTGTGAAGATGAAGTCCATTTTTTGGCTCCTGAATGAGACTTTAATTTAGGTGATCTATGGCAAATGGCTCCTCTGAAAGTAAAGGTTGCAGACCCCTCCTCTAAGTAGACAGAAATGGAGTTGCCGCTCTAAGGAAACCCGTATGGATTGGTGTGTGCGTGCCTCTCCGTGCTGGGCATGTGCAGAGGTGTCTGCTGGGAGGAAGATTTATTTCTGAGTGGGAGAGTGCAGCAAAGCTATTTGAGACCCCTGAAACATGTTGGCTCTCCACTGTGAGACGCACATTAGCACATGCCATAATTGATGGAGGAGCATACTTAGCAGTAATAATGGGCATTATAGGGGGTGGCATCAAGACATTATTTTCTGAAAGCTCTAATTAAGCGTTCTGCTGTGGCTCCGGCTCACACCGACTGTCCGGTATCATCGGGAATGATTCCTAAGCTCCTGACAAACACGAGGCCTCGCTCCGTTTGTCCTGGGCCCGCCATGTGAAGAAAAGATAAACAAGTTCATCAAACAGTGAGAGAAAGAGCTCCTCTCCGCTGGCTGTAGTCCTGGCCTGATGAAACCACTATCTACTCAGTACTGCGGGGAGCCGCTGTGTTTACAGTGGGTGGGTGGGAGGATGGACTGCTGCTAGCTCAGGGAGATTAGACCTCTGAGACCAGCAGGGAAGTTCCCATCACCAGCCAAGTCCACTCCTGAAGCTGCAAACACCTCCCTCCTCCAACTAGGAATGGAGAGATCAACACCACGCTGACACTTTCCCGAGGATCTGCAGTCATTGGTGGGTGGAGGGTGGTGGTGGCTTGAATATAATGGAGAGACTGTATGCATGTGGGTGTGACGCCTTGTTGTTGGTGGAGGGACAACAAGACACACACAGCTGTAGAGCTAATCTCAGGCTGTATCTGAAGTGTGTGTGTTTGACCTCCTCATGGGTCAAGATGTGTGTGTGGGTAAAGGATTTGCTTCCAAACAAACGCAACCCTGGGAGAGAGTCACATCTTCACACCAGTGGATGATAGTGCTCATGGGAAATGGAGTCTTTATCCCAGATGGAACCTGGTTGCTCCAACTGGAAAATAATCATAGCTTTTTATCGGTCTATGTTCTAGTCATTACTGCTTGAGTATGAGTGGAATCACATGACATATATCCAGTTAAAAATCTGGTTGCATGTAATCTTCCTGTTACTGTAGAGTGCTGTGCTACTGTATGATACCATTGAATGTTTGTTGTCAAAACATCCAAAAGTGCTCATTTTCATCCTTGTTGTGTGGTTAAAATTCATGGTTAGGCTGATGGTTTTTGCTGTGGCCTGATATTTTACACGCTGATGCCGTGTTAACATACAAAACTGTTCTAGCAATGATGTTTCAGCCATTTCCACACCACTGCTGTGTGCTGTAGGAGAGATATAACATGTTGAATGGACTGAAAATGAATCTCTTGTGCAAGAGTATTACACTTTACACTTCAGTGCTGAAATTTGAATTGTTTTCTTAAAAGCTGAAGTTTCATCATTGTACGCTAACTGCTAGCATATCAATGCAGTTTTCTTGAACATTAGCATAGAGCTAGGTTCTAACATCAGAGTTCTTAATGAACCAAAACAATATAAAACCTACATCAAGATCAGGGGTCTGCAACATTAAACTTAAAATCTAGTGAAAAATAAGTATGTTTTCAAATAAATATGTGATGGCTTTATTTTTGTAATATATTTGCAAAAATTAAAAAAATATATTTTCTTAATGTAAAATTGTATCTTTATTTTAAATGAAATAATACAAAAAAATAAAAATGTTTTCGAAATTTCAAAAAAGATGTTTTTTTAAATTGTGACTAATCAAAAATGAGAAAAATAAAAAATAAAAAATATTAAAAAACTTCAAACTATTTTGAAAAAAATTGCAAAAGTAAAAAAATGAAGTTTTTTTTAAAAAATGTGGTTTTATTTGTATTTTAAATAAAAAATACAAAAATTTAAAAAATGTTTTTTACTATTAAAAAGGATTTTTTTAAGAAAATTTTGAAAAATGAAAAATTAGCAAAATTTTCAAAAGAATTTGAATTTTAAAAAGAAACTTCAAAATATTTTGAAAAATTGGCCAAAATTTTAAAAAAGAAGTATTTTTTTAAACGTAAAGTTTTATTTATTTTAAATACGAAAATATTTTTTTTACGTTTGAAAAAAATGTTTTGATAACACTTTATAAATTCAAAAATGAACAAAGTTTTCAAAAAAATGAAATAAAAAAAACTTCAAACTATTTAGAAAAATTTGCAAAAATTACAAAACTTGTAAGAATACTTGAATGAGAACACATACAGGCAACTCCAGCAAACACCTTATTTTTCACATCTCTGCCATCATCTGCCACTGTCTACTGTCACTTTCTAATGATTTCTTTCAGTAACTGGAAATGGCCTTTGCACAGAGCTCACTGCTGAAAACCAGATTTTAGAGACGGCCATCAACTTTCCTCCACCTCTAAGTTTGATTCCAGCCTTGTCAACAGTTTGAAACGTCTTTATTTTTGGCAGCACCCCAAAGACGAGGGCCCACATGCTCCTGTACCCAGGCTGTTTTCAGACACAGTGTTCTGAGCAGAACATGAAGAAGTGAGCCTGAAGGAAACACTGTAGGATGGAGTGTGAATGTGAGCCTCAGCTGACAGCCTCTGGAACGTGTTTCTCCCCCTCGGTGGGCAGTGAAGAAAAAGCTCACCGAGCGTGACAATAACACAACACGGCCAAAACACGGATCGGGCCAAATGAGCTGTGAAAACAAACAAAGTAGTGGTTCTGTTCTGTGGCATTTAGGGTGGACATGTGTCCTCTCAGCGTGTTAAATACTGCACGCCGTCTCCCTGACAGACCGGCAGGCTGAGGAAGAGGAAGAATAATTAAGGCGAGATGAAAGAGGCAGAAGGTAAAGGGAGCCTGGCGAGTGCAGTGATGACGGTGTCAGCTCTGGGATGTGTATGTTAATCGCTGTAGCGTTTGAACGCTGCTGTGTGTGTGTGTGTGTGTGTTGTCAGGAGCCCACCTGAGATTTGTCATGCCTTATGGTGAATTTTTGAAGCGTGAGTGGAGCCAGAGGAGCGGTGGTTCTGTTTCATGGTTCCCCTGAGAAACCGTCTTTTTTGTGCTGTTTATAACTTCCCATTAAGTATTGATATAAGTTTGTGTCTGACTTCTCTTTGGGCGTCTGTGTTTCTCTCTGTTTCTGTTATTCCTGGACCAGGCAGGATACCCACACTCTCTGCAATGCTGAGTCTGGCGCAGCTGTTAAATGTTTTATTTACTGAGCCTTGATGAGATAAGAGCCCAGTGTTTTGGAATGTCTGTCTGAGGACATCAGTGTGCCTCTCTCAGTGTGTGTGAGTGTGTGTGCATCGCTGCGTGTGTGTGTGTGTGCTGGTTTTAAGTGCTGATTGGTCATTTGGCATCCGTCTCCTAACACCTAAATGGACTCTTAGAGCAGCTGAGGAAGGCCATAAACATAAGCAGCCAGTGCAGAGCTGGAGTAAAAGGAACAACAAAAATCCTAATAATGCTCAACTCTGTGAATCGTTCCACTGGGCTGCTCTACAAATGGGTTCGCAAACTTTTAAGTGTGTTTCAGTTTCGCCCGGAGCTTCTCATTTTGTCAGGTTGGGCAGTTTTGTACATGGCATCGTCGGTCTCCGTCTCTACACTGCAAAAAAATGAAATCTTATCAAATGTTTTTGTCTTATTTTGAGTAAAAACTGTCTTTTTATACTCGATGTGAGTGATTCCAGAAAAAGTCTTGTTGTAAGTTAAAAAACTGTGCTTTGGATGGTTGTCCTGCTGGAAGGTCCAGCCACGTCTCATCTTCATCATCCTGGTGGATGGCAGCAGATTCAGATCAAGAATTTCCCCATACATGGCTCCATTCATTGCTCCGTCAGTTATATGAAGTTTGCCAACACCATGAGATGAGAAACAACCCCATGCCATGATGCTTCACCTCCAAACTTCACTGTTGGTGTAGTGTTTTTTGGCTGATGTGCAGAGCCATTTCTCCTCCAAACATGGCCTGTAGTATGACAGCCCAAAAGTTCAGTTTTGGTCTCATCTGACCAGACAACATTCTCCCAGTATTCTACAGGCTTGTCAAGATGCTGTTTAGCAAACTTTAAACCAGCTTCAACATGCCTTTTCTTGAGGAATGGAGTCTTGTGGGCTGAGCGTCCATAGAGGCCATGGTGGTGGAGTGCATCGCCTATTGTTTTCTCTGTAACAATCGTACCTGCTGCCTCCAAGTCTTTCTGGAGCACTTTCAGGGTGGTCCTTGGCTGATTGAGTACTCTTCTGACTATCTTTCTGACTCCCTGGTCAGAAATCTTCAAGGAGCTCCTGTGCGTGGCCTGTTGATGGTAAGGTGGTGCTTCTTCCACTTGTGAATAATGGACCCAACGGTGCTGACTGGAATATTCAGGTGCTTTGATATAAGTCTGTAACCAGTTCCATTCTGATGCTGAGCAACAATCAGGTTGTGAATGTCTTCAGAGAGCTCTTTGCCTTTACCCATCATGAGGTGTGTGGTATTTAACTGCTTGGTGAAAAAAACACCTTTTTTATAGGACCATCAATTTGCTCTAGCCCAGCTGATGTTGGTTTGCACTAATTGGAAGTTCAAGTAATAATTACTGACAGATTGCAGGTGGTATGGTGCATTTCCTGTCCAAAGTATACAGCCTTTCCATGGTGTGTTCAATACTTTTTCCTGTGTTATCGTACTTAATTCACCATAATCATTATTTATGGACCTGAACGTTGTGATTTCTTTTCATGTGTGGATTATTGGAGTTAATACCAATGTCTGGGAGAAATTTTGTTTGAACTGCAGCTTTGGAAAAGAATGTGATGAGAAACAAAGTTGACTCATACATTTTCCCCATTGTATACAAACAAATGTTGTCCGAAGATGTTCATTTTATGCTACAAGCTAACTTTTAGATAGTGAATGATTTTTCCCCTACAAAGGATATTTGATTCGATAAATAAGTAAATAAATTATCTATTAGAAGAAATTATTTCAGCAAGCTACTTTCAACTAAAACAATCAGCTAATGTAGAAAAATCAGAAGTTGTAACACTTTCCTGGGGCTCCACACGGTCTCCTGACTGTTTCGGGGCCATTGTTCTCTGTTGTAGCAGGAACGTTAAAGAAAGATCAGGAACACCAGAGGGGGAAAGTGTAGGATGCAGTAAAGCTCAGAGCTGAGGGAGTCAAACCGGGGACCACTGTGTTCAGGACTCTGGCTGCTGAGCATGAGGTGCATAAAGAGTGAAACTAACGCCCAGAAGAGCACGTCTTAAGTACATTTCCATGAATACTGGAGGTAAAATGTGAAGAACAGGGCTCAAGTGCTTAAAGCACCCTAGGTAATCGATAAAAACTCACAGGCTAATCCGGTCTAACACCTACACCTCTGTGTGCTCCCAGAGTAAAATAAACCCTGCAAAGAGTCAGAACGAGAGCAGTGAGTAAGAATTAATGCCTTGTTCGTTTGCACATTGTTTTCCCATCACTCCTCCTGGCACGCTCACAAAAAGCCGCTGCATGTTTCTAATCAGCGTGCTAGCTTTGGTAAATGGCAGCAATAAAAGCCCACAGATCTTGCAGGAATTTAAAAAGCTCCAGTAAAATAAAACGCATGATTTAATGACCATCTGTCGGGTGCCGGTGCAGACCTTACTGCGACATGTTTTGCGAGTGATCAAAGGCAGCGTCCGCATCCAGAGCGTTTCACCTCAGGAGGCACGCTGGGGAATTAACAAGCTACCCAGCTCAGATCCATTTTCCATGCAGTTTGGCCTTTTTGATTCCTGTGAGCAGCCTCTAACATGAAGAAACACTGGAAAAAACTGAAATCTTATCAAGTGTTTTTGTTTGACTTTTTAGCTGAAATGTCTTTTTATACTCAATATGAGCCACATTCACCTGAGCAGTCCAGAAAAATTACTCATTTCAAGCTATTTAACTCATACGCTGCCATTAACATATATAGACGTTAATTCGATTCCAACCGTTTCCTGAGTCCACAGAAGGAAATGATGCTTTTTCAGTGTTTGTCAATCCAAATCCTGCTCGCAAACTACTGTGGGTGAGAGCGATGTGCTCTTTGGACGAGAGCTCAGCATGGATATGAGGAGAAGATGTGAGACGCTGCAAGTCAGAAAAGTTTAGGCAGCTCACTCCAACTGAGGATGTGTCGCAGAGGTTCAGAGAGAAGGAGCGACGCCATCGTGAGAAAAGACGACGGAGATCATGAAGAGGATCAAAAACAGGAAGCAGGACATAAAAGAAGAAAATCCACTCTTCTGAGGTAGTTTTGGTGTTTACAAAGTCAGAGAAAACATTATTAATTGGGTCTTGAAAGATCGTTCAAGATGCTCCAAAAGTGGCTGGCAGCAAATGAGTTAAAGACAATTTTTTTTTTTAATCGAATATTACATTATACTAGTTCAAGTAAATTTTTGAGCAAATTTTTCTTGTTCCATTGGTAGATTATTTTTACTAGTTATGTGCTGTTCAGACCTCATTTTTGTCTTTAAAGTTCCCATATCCTGCTCCTTTCCTCAGTTTAATCTGGATCATTGATGTCTTCATGAAATGGTAGGAACATGTTTTGGTCCAAAAAGCCAATAAATCAAGCACAGCAGCATTGTTTCCAGGCTCTCATAGCCCCTCTGTTCAGAACGCTCTGATTTAGTGGGCGTGGCCTTCATATGTAAATGAGCCACCGCTGATACCGCCCCGCTCTTCCACGTCACTGAGAGCGGCGCCACGAGCTCCGAGTGCACAATGTTTAGAAAACAGAGAAGCTCCTTCACCGTAACATTACAGGCTAAAACAACAGGCTAACTGCAGCTAAAGTTAGCATCCTGGAGCTAACACAGAGACAGGGGGGACACTGAGGAAAAGCTCTTCCATCTGCTCCACAGCACACAGCATTTAAAATACTCACATTTCCAGGGTCCCAGGTTTGTTGGAGGATGGTTGGTAATGCGCCTGGATTCAGGACCAGTCTATTGGCTAGCCCTCTGTTGGACTGTCCAAAGTTGGAAAAGCAGTCGGCCGTGAAGTGACTAGCACACACATGCTCAGTTTTACTGAGTGTAGCTGGAACATTTCCTGATAAATGAACTCTAGACACTTAGTCTGTCTTCTTCTGAGATGGGAAGCTTGAGCATGGAGCTATGTGACTGTTTACAGCCAAAAACAGAGCAGTGATGGCTCTTCAACTTGCTCAGACTTGCTCCTGATTGGTCGAAAAAGGGAATCGCTGATGTCAGCAAATCTCCAAAATCCAAACAGCTGGTTTTAGGTCAGGATTTTACATTAACAAGCTCTACTAAGAACAGGTTTGTCATTAAATATCACATTTTGTGGGCTGGGAGGAAAGACAAAGACCCACACATTTCACTAAAAGACTCAATGAAGTGATTTTTGCACAATATGGGACCTTTAATAAACTTGAACCAAGACATTTTTCTGGACTGATAAGTTGTATTTAGCTCATATTGAGTATATTAAGACAATTCTACTTAAAAAAAGACAGAAACACTTTGTAAGATTCCAGTTTTTACAGTGCAGAAATCCCTTTTTTTGTTTTTTAAACCAAGCTCTGAAAGTGACGTCGTCTACAGAGGACAAAAATGAATCTGAGGAGGATATAAAATCAAGGACGTGGACTTTCTACTCTTTATTCCTGTAGTTTCACCCCAAAAAGGATCAGACTCAGACTCTGGCTCCTCACCCGTCCTGTTAAACCCAGATTTCTAACCTCTGGTCAGCTGTGCTCCTGAATCCTGTTAATCTCTGTGTCAGTCAGCCTTATGGAGACCAAAGTGCCTAATTACCTTTGCATGATTGGCTACTGGTCAGAGATCTCTGCCCTAATGATACATGTCATCCGGTAGGTGGTTTAAATCTCTGACCTCCGTCGGCGACCTCACTGAGGCAGGAAACAAATGATCCAATCACCTGAAGTGGAGTACGGTTCAGTGTGGAGACGCAGAAAAGAGGAGATTCAGAAAAACGTTGGCAGGAAATCTTCAAAATCATCAGATTTTTATGCTTCTGTTGGATCAAATGTTTCATTTCCAGTGAGTTTTATCGATGAAGCTCAAACCCAGCGACTTTTTAACCTCTTACAGGTTTTCATTATAAACAAAGTTGTCGTCTCTCGTTCCAGGATCCTATCTGTGTATTTTTTAATCTGAAATATGTAGCATTTGTTGTTTTTGTAACCATCTGTTCGTTTACCCGCTCGTCTCAATGATTCGAGTGTGCCACCCTCTTTTTAACTCGCTCCAGTTTGCATTTATTTGCATTTAATGTAAATCTTAGTTGAAATTCAAAGTGCTGCGAATGAAACCCTCTGAAGTCGACGCCCACTCAGACTCCTACATCAAACCATCTCGTTGGTGTTTCGCAGCAAGCGGAGCGGCGTCACACACTCTCTGCTACTTCGGCTCTCTTATCGGGCCAAACGAGGGACAAAGGCCGTGTGTTTTATTGGCAAAGAGGCCAAAGTTCCTGACATGGCAATTTGCTGTCCTTTCTTTTGGGTGAGTGGTGACAAAGGGCCGCTGCAGGCTCATCGGGGTCCCTGTGTGGTGCAGTGTGAAAGCTGCTTGGCTTTATGGCCCCGGGGTCAGAGCTGGGATCTTCAACGCCAGCGCTGATGAGCGCTAATCTGGCCTCCTCTGCAAACACAGGCCTTTCTCTGTAACCTTCAAGCCGTGAAACACAATTTAGCGAGGTGGCAGGGGGTCGAGGAGCCTGACGGGGGAGGGCTGAGCACAACAACAGTCAGAGCATTTACATACACTGCAGCAGTGTGAGCGCTCTGCGTGTGACTGCGTGTCGTCTATGAACACAGAGACGTGAAGCTCAGTTTCGTCCTACTTTTAAAACGAGTGCAGGTCAGAGGATCTTTGATTCAGTATTTTTAGATTTCCATTACATCTATCTGCTTCTTTGACCGTCAACCTCTCAGAGTCACATCTTCAGGTAAAAGATCTGGCGATGAATTGTCTGCAAGTATTGATTCAGCAATCAGATGGCTGATTAGGCCACTTAAATCAGATTGTTTCATAGGACGATATAAACAAAATATCATAATTACACCGTTTGAAACAGATCTGATGACTTTCTGTCCATTTAAGAAATTGCTTTTGTTGCTTTTGTTGCTGCTGTGTGTTTGACAATATATGGAGAAGAGACAGACACTGGTCACACGTTGAAAATAAATGAGATAATTTCATTTATGTTGCATTTCTGTCAGGTGTTATGTGTAGCTTAAAGTGTGAGCAGCAAGGGTTTTCTTGCAAAAGTAAAAAAAAAAAAAAATATCCCAAAGAGGTGGACTGATGACAGCAGCTGTGAATACGAGTAATGTTTCTACAGTTTTTCAAATTTCTGCATCTGATCTGCAAAATCTTAACGTGTGTAAACATCTGTTAATGAAAGAAATGATAAAACTGAGTGTAAGTGCTTCATAGAAGTATTTAAAAATCAGTTACAGCTCATAATTAACCCTCACATACTGTCACCTCCACAGCATGGTTCGTTTTAGCCTCTCGATTACGCGGAAACTGTTTAGCCCACTGTTGGAGCCATTTGTTGTACTTAGGGTTTTTTTTTTTGTATTTATCTGACTGCCAGCAGGGGGTGTTGTGCTTGTATGTGCTTTTGTTGTGCATAAAAAATGATCAGACATTATTTTTAACAAAAGTTAACCGAAAAAATCTGATATGGGTCTGCATTCACACTTTATTTAGAGAATTTTCAGAGCAAACTCTGCAGAGGAGGTAGCGCCGTTTTACGACACGATGAGAACTAGAGCCTTATTTAGCGGTGTTTTTGTGTGAAAGTAACGCGCTGAAAATTCTCTAAATAAAGCGTGAATGCAGACTGATATGTCCGTTTATTTGTGTTTTTGGTCAAGTAAAATATGGTCCCGTCTGAGTGCAGAGGAAACCTGCAGAGGAGCAGGGAGGGGGTGTTTGGTGCGAGCGCTCTGGGCTTCTGCTGCACAAAAACACTGCTGTAGGGGTAATTTCTGCCCTAAACCTTGTGATAGGACCCAACTTGTTCCATCCCGAAGGATCACTTTAAGCACCCCACGGTCTGGATCGCCAGTGTGACTGTCCCCTAAAACGCAAACTTTTGAAAGCAGCCTCCAGACACTCTTGCTGTGTAAACAGTAAGCTGGCGTTTTCAGTGGAAACCCTGATGTCACACTCTGCTTTGCCTATCACACTTTCATTGTGGCAGCTCAAACTGCCATACGCAAACTGGACAACGAAATCTATAACGCCAGACTACTGCGTTGTGCTTGTGCTGCTGAATCTCCTGACTGCCCTTCAACAAAATGAGCGTATGCTACTCCACTATTTATTAGCAGCCGACTGGACTTCCTCTGGTCTGTGGAGGGGCGTGTCTAGGCAGACAAACTCCAGCATTTTCAGTCCCTCAGTAGTTTCTATATAAACTCAGACTTTTTTCATCAAGTTTTTTTTCTTTTGGTGGAAAAGTTGAAACTAGCATTCTCATTGACCCGTGCTGGTTGATCTCAAATCCATTCTAGGATACCAGGTCAATACCAGGTACCAGAACAGTAGATGAGGGGTTAATTGAAAAAGAATGGGAAGACAAAATCAGGAATGTTAAAATTAGAAAATATCATATTTAGGGATGGATACCTTTCACCTTTGAAACAATACTGTACCAATGCCAGGTACCTGGCAGTTGGTATCAGTACTAAACGGTACCAATTGTTGGTACTTGTTTGTGTTAACGTGTAGAAATTTTTAATCAGCTTAATAATAAAATCTCAACGTTTTTCAATTGAACATATTAATTCCTCAGTTTATAAACTTGTAATGCTGTGTTCATGCCTAGTAGGAAAATCTCCTACTCTTCCACTCCCTCACTTTCACAAGGATGCGTTTAGGTACCGTAACATGGAACCGTTTGATTTTATGTGAATTGGTACTTTGTACTAAACAGATATTGGTTGGTACCTATAAAAGTACCTAATTCAGTACCCATCCCTGGACATGTTTGATGCTGACACCAGTTCATAAAAAGTCTGGATAGTGGTAACAAAACACTGGGAGAGTTGCATCGGGCAGTAAAAATAGGATTGCTTCCCGCAAAAGAAAAATGATCTTTATATATAAAAAAAAAACATTTCTCTTTGGAAAACGTTTTTGAAAAACTGGGTTTTCTGTGATTTAAAACTGCATTAATGTGTGGGCAGGAAGAAAACACAAAGAAAAAATTATTTCCAACAGTATTTACAGACATGTGGACAGGGTTAGGGTCTGTCAGGAGGTTAGCTGCTCTTCAGCAATGAAAACTTTGATATATCTGAAGAGAATTCAATAAATATCAAAAATAATTTAGATCCAGCTGGTGTGATTGAGATTATTTTACCCAGCGTTGACTATTTACTCCTCTGTCTCTTTTTCCTGCAGCCCTCTAAGTGAGGGCTTTGTGTTAACTCCTTATTTGATATTCATAGAAAAGTGTGCACCTGCATATATCTGTTGGAAGCAGCGCTCCCCGTGTGCAGCTAATACTGAAGTTGATTAAAGAATTTAAATGGTTCATTTAACCCCTAACGCAGGCCAGGCCTACCTGTGTGATAGCACCATTACTTTGCAGTAATTCCTTCAGGCTGCGGCTCCAATTGATCCCCTTTCTGCCATCAGGAAGTTTTAGTGCTGCTGTGTGTGCGCTCAAAGCCCAGTTTAATAAAGCTAGCCGGTCACGAGCCGTTAAAGCAGAGAAGAACAATAAATAAACAGACCTGCGTGTTCGGCTCCGCTCCATCCTCCCACTCCTTTCTCCGCCTCACCGCGGCTCCGACACGTGGCGAGGAGCGGCGTGCAGAGTCAGTCACTGATCCAGTCAGCTGATGGTTCACGGGCCAAACGTGGCTCTTTATTAAACTCAGTCAGACCCTTAAATCACTCGTAGAGGCTTATGAAAATGAAAAACGAGATTAAAAATATATATTAACTGGAGCTCTTGTTGTTGCTGAGCCGTACGGAGCTAAATTTATGTCGCACTTTCAGAAACAAGCGAATACAGAAACACAAAAAGAAAAGGTGTTGATGTTTTTGTTTACAAACCCATTACCTTTAATTATCAGCTGTTATGAAATGCACCTTATGTTATTGACTTTTAGATCAATTATGCAGAAATAACAGAGTGGTGTGAAAACCCAGACTCAGACTCTCTTCTAGATATCTGCCTGATCCTAATCTCTGCTGAAAACACTTTCTGTGATTAGTTTTGAATGATGGTGAAAACTAGAGCCTAACTGTCAGACAGAAAAAGGACAGAAGAGCAGGAGAAAGAAAAACAAGAGAGAGATAGAGCACGAGCTAAAGGCTAAAAAGGCTGATCTTTTTGTGCTAATGTTGACTCCAACCCACAGTCAGCAGTTATTCTGCAGTGGTCTGTTCAAACTTGAGAGTCTATCAATAAAATGAAGAGCCAGGTTACGTTAGCTCTGATTGGTGAGGTTGGAGTTGGTAGATGAGCTCTGGTAGGACAGAACCAGGATTCACTAACGTTACACGTTACACACACGTCTCAGAGCACCGGTCTACTATGATTTTTGGGTTGATTTTAATTATGATTCTTCAATATTTATGATTTTTGCAATTTTTTGTTTGCTTTATTAACACCAGACCATGCGAAAACATTAAATGATGATTTATATTTTCCCATAAAATCAACATTAGTGTGTCAGAGAGAAACAGTTCGCCCTCTACTAGAGAAAAGTGAAAAAAAAAAAAAAACTAATATTAATTTTTGACAAAGAATCTTGATTTTGATCTTGTCAAGCAAAATATCCTGATATATTGATTTTTTTTTTTTTTTTTTGTCCCACCCCCTACAACGTATAGCCGGCTTCTGATGTATGGTACAAACTAGCGTTTGCTTGTTGTTACGTTTCAAACAACAATGCTACGTAACTGTTCTGATAAATACCTACCGCTGCGCATTGTATCCACTAAAAAGTTGACTTGAACAGAGATTTTTTTTTCCAGAACAAATGCACGCCTGGTTAAAAGTCCCATTTTTAGGACAGAGACTCCGGACCAGAAGGTGGCACAGTCACATTAAAACAGATCCTCCTCAAGGCAGCTTTAAAAAAATGATGTAAAAACTGTGTTAATTTTGAATTTTTAAATGAATAACACAGTTATACATAAAATATGAAGAAAAAATTAAAAATGTTGGTGCCGGCTGATGTCCAGTGATTCCTTGATAATGCGATGGCATTTGCACTTTTCAGGAGTTTAGTTTGGTTACTTTCTCTGTTGTCCTTTTGATGTAAAACTATCATTCCTGTTGACA
This sequence comes from Halichoeres trimaculatus, assembly GCF_033239565.1. Taxonomy (NCBI): domain Eukaryota; kingdom Metazoa; phylum Chordata; class Actinopteri; order Labriformes; family Labridae; genus Halichoeres; species Halichoeres trimaculatus. The sequence goes on along the minus strand of NW_027437186.1, from coordinate 37,103,823 downwards.
GTAAAGGACATTTTTAACGTTATTAATACTTTTTGGGGAAAGTAGAGTTAGAAATCAGGGGAAGTCATGCAGCAAATGTTTGAGGCTGAAACAAGGACTAAAACCTTTTTATTTGAAGCAAACACTTTAACCACAAAGCCAACTGCTGATAAGTTGATTCAGTAGCGGTGAAGCTATTTTCTATCATGACGGCTGCAGGAGCAGCTTAACTTGTTGAGTGCTGAAAGGGACACTTTGAAAAAATCACAACAATAAAACTAAATTCAGGCTATAATCACACCAGGATAAGCCTGTTAGCACTGACAGCTCTGTTGTTAGCACACAGAATCCCTAGCTGATCAGCTGAGGCCTCCTCTTGCATCTCCTCATCATCACCTTAAAGCTCGAAGCGGTGCCTGAACTTCAGGGTACCAGCATACTGTGAGCTGCGGTGGTTGCTAACCCTCTCAGAGAGCCTGATCGTCTCCTTCAGGGAGCAGACAAACATCACATTATAATAAAATGTTGTCCTTTTAATCTGTAATGGCATGCTGCATACATAGAACAGCAATATTATTACTTTCATGCTTAAGCAGGGTTGGGAAAATGCTTTATGAGCCCGCCGCCACAGCACAGGCCATCAGCGCGGCAGATTGATGTGGAGGGGCCTGGCCGATGGAGATAGAGTTTATCAGCTGCGGGCTGGGATATGAAATCTAATCACATGAGTGCCAGGTGAGTGTGCAGCCACGGATGAGCCTCTGACGCACTCCATCTCGCTTGTATTCAACAAATGGCGAGGAATTTCTCTCTACAGGGTTGAGACAGGCGATAAGACAGGCGCAGACACGAGCCCTCTCACGCCATAGATCTGTCGTTCAGGAGCTGAGAGAAATGAAAGTGAAGAAGAAGAAGAAGAGAAAGCATTAAAGGGAGCAGCTCTGAGAAATGTGAGAGAATTATCTGAAATAAGAGCACTTAAAATACTCAGCAGCCCAAAATAATGAATCTTCTTGGCCTATTTTTTTGTGCGTTGTTGACTCTCTCTGCACAAAGATTGGAAAGCTAACCTGGTGATTTTCCCTGCACCGCCCCGCGGTCCCTGAGTGGCCTCCAAAAGCACAACACTGTGAGATAAGTGAGAGTTATAAAACACATTTCCTGTTGAATAATGGATTTTTTGTTTTGCATACTACGTCTTCCCGGCACACACAGTTTGCTTTACTTGTGCATTAACCCACGGCTCACCCGCCGTTCACCATCGCCGCAGCCTGCTCGGCTTCCTGTCACTCCTCTGCTCTCCAGTTTTATTAACAGACGCCACATAGAGACGCAGAGCTCTTCAGACTCTCAAGTACAAGTCTGAGCTGCTCTCGTATTATTTTCAGTCAAACAACAGGAAATATCACGGCTCCTTTTCACATTTCATCACACCGAACCACAGACATGTTTGTGAGACTGATCCTCAAGGACAAATTTCTTTTACGACACAAAGACAATCACGATCAAGGCCTTTCCCCACACACAGAGAAGACCTTCATTGTCTCCATTGAGACTTTGTTCTGAATGAAAAGGTCTCCTCGTGTTTACAAGCAAACAGCACAAACAGCACCCAAAAGCTTTGGCATGTTTGCTCCTCCACCAACAAGGTGAGAAATCTACACCAACAGTTTTATGAGCGCCGGAGCAGAAAACAAATGAACCTTGTAAAGGTGACAGAGCAGATACTGTCACAAAGGAGCAAGATATCCACAGAAAAAAGTGTGAAAACTGTGGATTTCTGACACTGAACCATCGCTCTGATCCAGCTGTAGAGGTTGGAGATACACAGCCTGGTTTTGTGATCCTGTTGTTAAAATTAAATGATTATTAAATGTTTCAGGATTTTACTGCTGATTAGTCAGAATATTGAACAGAGGAAGAATCTGAGTGGAGCTGGGTGACGAAAATAATTATTATCTTTTTTCTTGCAAGAGTCTAATCACTTCCTAAATCTACCTCCTGACACATTTTACAATCCCCCCCCAAAAAATGCATGAGAAGCAGCTGTCAATCATCGTTAAACGTGACTTAAAAGCTCGTTTTTAACCTCTTATAACTAATGAAAACGAATCTTTTCTGAAAAAAGAGGACTTGAACACAAGACAGCCAAATGATATCTTCAAATCACCACAACAATCAGACGTGAGAAACATTTCTACCAGGTGTATTAATTTTTTTAAAGTTTGACCACAGCCCATCTGGAATGACTGGAGAGATGGATTTTTTAACCTATACTGCAGCCAGCCACCAGGGGGAGCAGTTTTTGTGGAGACCTCACTTCGAGCCGAGCAAGATGACGTCCATTTTTTTTCTTTTTACAGTCTATAATTTTGACCTGCACACTTTAGCTAAGCTACAGTTATTGTTAGTTTAGGCGCTTAACAACATGTTGTAAAACAAATGTGTTCAGCTCCAGTACAGTAGGTGGCGATATGCTGTTTTTCAACTAATTACTGTTAAACCTTCACACAGTCAAACTATCACACTACAAAATAATCAACTTATACTTTGGTTAAATGTTAGATGCTGAAACCATCAATGTCTGTACAGCTCTGTAACTTTGGCTCGTACGATTTGGTAGTCTCTCTTCTTGCAACCCCGCTTGTTTCCGTGGACTATCACTGTTTGACTTCTGGGTCAAAGTTCAGCATGAAAACCGTGGAGCATGTGCAGAAAACCTCGCACAGTTTGGGTCTGATCCAGGTACATATGTGTTTTTTTCCCCTCTCTTCTCCCAGTGTTGTTTTTTTTTTTTTTTTCATATCTATTGCAAAAGGGCGCTGGGTAGCTAGCAGCTCCTAGGTTCATCCCATTTCTGTGTTTCCCCATGATGTTTTCTTATGTGTCTTAAAAAAGAGATGCAACTGAAATGAAATTTCCCCTTGGGGATCAACAAAGTATTCTGATTCTGAAAGAGATAATCCATCTTAGGCCCCGTTTCCACAAAGCGGTTCAGTTTGGTTCGACTCAGTACAGTACACATTTTGTGGCGTTTCCACTGATTAATCCCGGGACAGATCCCCCAAATAATGGAAACGAACCGTCCCACTTTTTAGGACCCTTCTGTTGGGGTGCCAGACTAAACCATTCTAAACCTCCCCAGAAGGTGGAGCTAGAAACACTGCAGTCCATTGATTGGTAGAAAGAATGGTCACTTCCTGTGCTTGTATCTTAGGCAAGGGACAACATCCGGTTGAGAAAAATGAAGTCTATTGCCCCGTTTCCACCAAGCAGTTCAGTTTGGTTCGTCTTGGCACCCCACATATTTTGTGGCGTTTCCACTGACTAATTCTGGGACAGAACCCCAAATAACCGAGACAAGCTGTCCCACTTTTTGGGACCCCTCTGTTGGGGTGCCAGACCAAACAGATCTGATCTCGGATTGTGGAGTTACATCATTGCAGTCTGTTGATTGGTGGAAAGAATGGTCACTTCCTGTGTGACAGCGGCTGCTGTCTTTATCCTGGTGGCTCACAGCCTTCTCTGAAACATGGCTTGATTGGTCTTTGTACCAAAGAGCCACATGGAAATCTCAAAGAAGACAAATTGTTGTCTTTGTCATTGCTCTTTGTTTACTGACGTGTTTTTCTTCTTCGTTGGATTTATTAGCGGGGTAAACTGTGTCAAGCTGTAATGGTGTCATGCTGTAATGTAGCCAACGCGGCTATCGGCGTCCAGTTTATACGCCATCTACCAAGAAGGATCAAACAGGATTAGGCTTTTATGACCTAATTTGTACCAAACTGAACTGTTCCAAACCAGACTGGTGTTGTTGTTTGACTTTAAATGATTTCAGTCGACTGGTGTGTTTACATGTATTTTAAAAGTCTAATTTTAGTCAAACTGATGTAATAAATTGATCCTTTGGACATAATGTAAACAAACTGTCTGAATGGGATTATTCCATCAGATCAAATCAAAGATTAAAACTTTAAAAAGAGTCTCTGCTGTGAGATCTTCCTCTGGGTTGGAGCGGCCATCTCTCTGATCATCTCTGTCTCTCTCCGTCTTCGTGATCCGTCTGAAAGTCCTGTCAGAACGATTACGCCGTCTTTAACTGAGAAGTCCAAATGTGTTACGTAACATCTCTCCTCTCTGGTAGCCAACGCTTCACCAACTGGTACAAAGCTGAGACTCTAAAAACCACCGTCATTGGCTGTTGATTTATTCATACGGCTTCAATGTTACATAAACGCTCCCATCATCTCTACAGCCTCGTGGTCGTCCTATAAATAGGATGAGTCTAATATTCCTAGAATGAGATTAAAAAGTGGTTTGAAGGAGCTTTCTGTAGGAGATGCTCTCAAAGTTTGAAACTTCTTATTTATACATGTTCATGATACATAAAGCATAATGCAAAACTTTCCCCTCAGACTTTCTGTTTTTCTGTGCATCTTATTATTTGTAATCTTATAAGATCCGAGCACATTTACATCCGAGGATAATACGCTGCTCTTTGTTCTAATTAAGTTATTGTGGGGCTACCTGACAGTGATTTACTGCACTAATACAGGAGGCTGTGTTGGCTGTTTCCTGTTAGGATTGGAGGGAAATGGTGTTAGTGAGAGGCTCCTTAGCTCAAACAACTTTTTCCAAGTTTAAATTCTGGTTACCCTCACCTGAACTGCAAAAAATGAAATCTTATCAAGTGTTTTTGTCTTATTTTCTGAATAAAATGTCTTTTTAGACTTAATATGAGCCACATTCACTTGAACAGTCCAGACAAATGTCTGATTTCAAGTTATTTAATGACAATATGAGGTCTGAATTGCTTTAACATGTTAAAAAAATCTGACAATTATTCTAGTTTTAAGCAAATATTCAAACAAATTTTTTCTTGTTCCATTGGCAGTTTTTTTTTTACTTGTTACAGCAATTCAGACCTCATTTTTGTCCTTTAAACAACTTAAAACAAGATTTTTCTGACCAGTTCAATGTGGCTCATATCAATTATAAAAAGACATTTTTTACTTAAACTAAGAAAAAATTACTCAATAAATTTTGTTTTTTTGCAGTAAAGACTCTGATGAGAGATTTCTATTCCACACATTCAACATTTTACACAATAACATGTAGGTCTTATATTGTTTTCGTACATTAGGAGCTCCGAAATAGAAACCTAGCACTACGTTAATGTACTAAGGGAACTGCATGGATATGTTGGCGGTTAGCATACAATGATAAAATGTTCACTTTCATCACTAAACACACAATCAAGTGCAAAACTTTGGGACAAGAGACTCATTTTTAATCCATTCAACATGTTATGTAGCTCTTAAAGTACCAAAAACTATATAGAGCCCTTGGCACTAGCTTGATGCTAACGTACACTGGAAATTGCATTGATATTCTAGCGGTTAGCATTAAGGATAGACCGATCATTTGCTGGGACAATTATTGGGGCCGATATTTGGCATTTCATATCAGCATCTGCCTTTTTGTTTAATCTGACGGCCGATAAGAAATACGTTTAAAACTGTGTTGTTACAGCTCTGATGCAGTCGCTGCAGTCACTTCTCAGTCCCCAGCTTTGTCCCACCCACAGTTTCATCTGATTGGTTACAAGCACAGCCATGGCTCGGGTAACAGCCAATCAGCAATGCAGTTATTACAGCTATTGCAGTTACATTGAAACGTTGTTAAATTTAATTTGCTGTAGAAAACTTTGGCTATTTATGTTTTAAATTTTTCATTTAACTTTATACAACATGCTGCTAAGCCTGGGAGCTGTTTACTAAACTCATGCTTAAAGGTATTTGAACGAAGTTAAGTGTTGGAGTTTGTGTTGTTCAAAGTTTTGCCACCAATATTTACACTTCAACTGCAAATTAATTTCGGTTTTCTCCTCCTTGACCACAAATAATTAGTATCAACCCTAAAGAATCCATATCGGTCTATCTCTAGTTAGCATGCATCGATAAAAACGTTTTTTCAGCAGAATATCAACTTTCATCACTGAACACACAAACAAATGTGAATAACTTCCTCACAACAGATTAATTTCCAGTCCATTCAGCGTGTTATATCTCTCCTGCAGCACACAACAGTGGTTTGGAGACGGGTGAAAGAGCTGACATCCCGTCTTTGAAAGGACACTGATGTACGATCACATGTAATCTCATTCAGCGCGTAAAGAATCAGGCTACAATCAAAAACATCAACATAACTATTCACATTAACCACACAGCAACAACGAAATGAAACATTCAGTGTTATACAGCAGCACGAATATAACCTCTTTTTGTAAGCTGGTAATGACAGATGTTTTTCTGTTACTTTAAGTTCTGGTTACCATCACCTGGTTATAAATGAAGCCATCAGACTCTAAACGCTGCTGGACACGTCTCTATTTCCAGCATTCCTGCCCTTCACCATCCGTCCACGCCTCCCCCGGCTCCCTCTGAACTGATGACCCCAAAAACTGGGGTGCTATGCCATCCATTTGCCAACAGGGAGATAGTTTTTCAGCCCTTGAAATCTGAGCCTGGGAGATCAATGTTGCAGCTGGTCTGAGGGATCCCAGCTCAGGGCATGGAGGGCCGGGAGGGGGTGAGGTCAGGGTCTCCTCTCAGGGTCTCCTCTCAGGCTCCCTGCGGTGTGTTTAGGGGAAGATAGGACGCTCTGAAATCACTCTCTTCGCTGACAGACGGGTTTAGCCTTTAACTGTGGCCTAATAAGGGCAACACACCCACAGATCCCCCTGGCTGGGAACTATTTGCTTTAAAAATTGGCTCATGGATGATTTTTCTGGATTCATGGTGGGTAATTCCCAAACACTTTCACATCCCCAGCCTCTCCTCATTAGTTAATCTGGGTATTCAGAGGAGTTGAAATTGGAGAATCTGTTTGTGTGAAGCCATCCTCAATCCTTTACCCATCCCCCATTTCTGCTCTCATGCACACACACAGTCACACACACTTACACACACACATTTTCCCCTGCCTTTATAAAACTGGACTGAAGCAGAGCGATTTCATGCTTTCAGCTTAGTAATGGCATTATGCAAAATACCATTACCCTGGAAAGGACACTCCAGTATGTGGAAGCAGGTCAAGTGTTCATTTTAAAAGGGGGGATCTGTGGAGTTGTACAAAACAACACAAACAGCCGTGTCTGCCTCCCTCTCAGCTTTAAGAGCCATTTAGCAGCGAGACATTTGAACAGGACGGATGGCGTGCAAAGGTTTGCTGTAGCTAATGGATCATTGTTGGTTTTGTTTAAGAAGCACACTTTACCCGCACATTAAGAGCTCCTATACAATATTTTCCCTTTCTTCTCCCGCTCTCAGCCTCACCCCCTGCGTTTGTGAAAGTGTTGTAGAGTTTTTGGTGAATCTGGCACAATGGAGGCTCTTTGTTTGCTCAGGTGCCCAAACTCCACGATGGGCCGACGATGGAGGAGCACTCCGGACACAGATGTTCCCACTTCATCTCAATGCTCACGGTGACCCTCTCAGGATGAAACAAGGAGAGGAGCAGAGGGTTGATCACTTTAACCTGCTGGGCTCTGGTCATTATTGTTTTCAACCTCACTGGTTTTTGGTGCTAACCGCGCCGCATGAAGCAGTAGCAGAAGTTTAAATACAGGCCTCAGTAGCTTGGTGGAAATGCTGCTAGGTTTTAGATCAAATAGCTTTTCACATCCAGTGAAGCTAAAACAACCTGGCATTTATTGGGTTTACAACGAGTTCTGGGCGTAATTACATAAAAATGTTAGTGGCTAAAGTAGGCCACCCAGTGTCTTGAAGTGGTTAGATTGATGGTCTGAGCCATAGCCATGAGCCTGTATGTAACTTGTATGTTTGCCTGTGAATATTTTGACATTTGAAGTCTTTAGTATAGTTTACAGAAGGTGATTGTGATGTGTTTCTAGGATAAAAGCTAAAATTCCAGTTTGAAACCAAAATTTTATTGATGTATGCTAACCGCTAGCACATGGGTGGCCAACCTGTGGCTCTTTGCTTTTCCGTGTATAGCTCTTCGATCCATTAATAAAAATAAATATATAGTTATGAGTAGTGGTGTGCCGATCAATCTAAACTATATATGTACAGATGCCAACGTTGGGATCAGTTGGGATTGATACTTAAGTTTCAGTTTCTTTTCTCTAGTACGAATTTAAACACACAAACACAGTAAATCTCGCTTTGAAAATTGGAAATGTGTTGCTTTTTATTATGTCATTTTGCTTATTTGTGTTCGGGTGTGACGTGGCTCTCTGTAGTACCACGGCCATTTTTGTGGCTCTTGGCCTCTGACTGGTTGGCCACCCCTGCACTAGCATGTAAACGGAATTTCCCATATACGTTAGCAGTGAGCTAGTGATATTTTCCTAGATCAGTTTTGGTACATTAGGAGATAATGAAATGGTGAATATGCTAAATAGGAATCACATGAGAGAGTAATGCACATTTCTTTGTGTGTTCATTGCTTCTTAAGTGAAAATCCTGAATTAATTAATTGATTAATTAATTAATCAATTAGCATGTCAAACTCAGCTGTCCCTAAATTTCAGCATCTTCAGCCCATGCCTCCTTCTTTCTGTTGGTGTCCCTATAGAAAGGATGTGTCGTTTCAGATAGTTATGAAATTTTCCACCTCCAAGATTAACTTTCCTCGTCCAAAATGTCAGATTTCCTCTGGATCTGACCTGATGATGACTTCTGGTCCTGTGTCAGTGATGTAGTTTTGATGAACAAGGATGTGATTTATGATCAGGAGCCGGAACAGTGAGCTTTTTTTGAAATGACCCAATACTCTGATTGTTTCCGTGTCTGATTTCCTGTTTGGTACGATCTGCTCTGCAGAAATTGGCGTTTTTCTGATCTCCAGCAAAAATAGACTTGCTGTTTATTTAAGGGGGTTAGTGACTTCATCCTTCAAAAAATCTTAGAATTCCTCCGATTCCAAGACTTTTCTTGGAATTTTCTTTTGCTAAGATAATAGAATAGAATAGAATAGAATAGAATATAACTTTATTGTCATTGTAACAAGTACAACGAAATTGAAGTCTCAGCAGAAATCAAGAAAACCAAAGTAAGAAAGTGTATAGAAAGTGTAAAAAGCTCCATAAGAAAATCGATGCTGACAGCTTGTCCATCATTGTCCAGTCAGCCAGCCTCCACCTCCACAGGGTCCAGGACTGAGCTTCTTCAGCAGTCTGTTCAGTCTCTGTCTCCTGGATCCTGTCTGCTCACAGCAGGTGAAGCTCTTCACATGTGGCCTTGGAGTCTGCTGTTAGCTCTGTTAGCCATGTCTGTGAATAGCATGATGCTACTCTGCCCTCTGGTATTCCCTCTGTTGCTGGGTTAGCACAGCTAGCTCGTCCATCTTATTGGAGATAGATCTTACGTTCCCAATAACGATGGATGGAAGGACAGGTCCATGTCGTCACTTCTTAGCTCACACCTGAGAACCAGCACGTCGTCCTCACCTCTTTCTCCTCACCTTGTGGGAAACATCTGGCCTAGCACTAGTTAGCATCGACATGCTACAGGCTGCTAACAGCTGATTTCACATGTAAACAATGCAGCCATGGTTACATGTAGGATCTCCAGACAAACACAGGAGAAAAAGTAGTAAAAATATCACTGAAGGCACAAAAAGTTTGGTGTCCATGACCAACAAATGAGCCATACAAAGTAATGACCCACTCCAAATAAAAAGGCAGCCATAGCCAACATATTAACAGCTTAATAAAAGTTATTCACAAAGCGTCTTAAGGCTAAAGAGGGCTCCTATGGTGAAAAACTGTTCGGAGCTCTCTGAGAGGACTCTGAGAAGCTTTGTGATCTTTAACTGCCAGCTGCATGCAGACAGGAAATGTGGAGCAGGGGAAGACATGCAGCAGAGGGTTGTGGCTTTGGGTTGAACCGGTGACCTCTGTGGTGAGGCCTGAAGCCTCTGGCACCGGGGCGCGTGCCCTGACCGCTGAGCCCCAGCAGCATCCCACATGCAGCAGCATCCTGTGGGGAGTGTTTATAATCAGGCCCTTTATGACGCCTCTGAAACTTCTGGTTCACATAGCGCGGCCTCGGAAGTGCTGCAGTTGGGGTTTTGGATGAAATATAAGATGAGTTTTAAATTACACCTTTGCAAAGACGGGATTTAAACTTACAGTTGAGGATTGCTTTGGAAAAGTGGTTAGCGCTCACTGGGAACTGACCTCTGTTATGTTAGCATGCTCGAGCAGTCTGAAAACACCAGGTAGAAACTTGTCAGCAGCTAAACGCAGAAAATGAAGAAAGAGTGGTCCACGACGAATCAGGTTGGAGAAGTTGGCTTCTGTCAACCTCACTGCTTTGCATAAATCAATCAACCTGTGTCTGCAGAGGAAACGCGAGCGAGCTCCATGAGTGTTCAATAAAGTAAGAATAAACAGACAAAGCCACAGAGCAGGCAGCAGCTCACAGGTTTGTTGTGGGGCTGCGGCGTGGCCCACTTTTCAGGAGTGTTTATTAGTTATGGGTCACCTTGAAGGCAGAGGAGTGGATGGAGGCCAATCAATAGCTGAGCCAATAAGGAAGCAAGAGGCTGAGGTTAAGAGGGTAATCCTTGATGGTAAAGCAGGAAATCTATAAAATAAATGATTTCTCCACTCCTGCAGGGCAGCGGGGGTTATTTATTGGAACAAGTTTGGGCACACTGTCTCCTGGTTTCACCAAAGTGAGAAGGAATAGACAAAAACTGCAATTCAAACTAAACACAAGGCGATTTGCAGGAAGCAATACCAAATCCATTACACTTCCTCTCAGCAAATCTTTCACAAAAAGTTAACAGCAGCAGTAAGATAGTCAGATATTAAACTGGAAGAGAGGTCAGCTGAGGCTGTTGGGTGTTTGAACACTGCCTGCTCCTCTGAAGGGAACAATCTGAGGCTCCACGTCAGCGTGAAAAGACAGATTATCACCAAAAGAGCTTTTTATTCATGGTGACAAACTTTGATTCCAATCTGTCTTTTATTAATTCAAAAAAAGAATCATTTCTATGCAAAAATTCACATTCAATACAGAGTATTACGGATTTTGCCTGGCAGAGATCTGTGGTACAGTCTCCTCAAGTCGATCAGGTTTTGAGGTCATTGGTGTCTGTACTGTCTTCAACCCTCAGGGTCCCAGAATGCACTTATTTTAAATGCCTGGCATTTACAAACCAGTTGTCCTGTTCAAAAGCTGTAAAAGGTGTTGTTATGGTCAGGTTTTCAAGTTTCCTAGGGTCCCTGAAGATATCACACATGAAGTCAGCAATATGCTGAAAAACGGCAGGAAGACAACAACGATTTTGTGAGACTGCGTCCACATTGTGTTCATTCACACGTCCTCTTTGAAAATCTACAGAAAATCAACCGTTTGCGCTAACTCAATTCTGTAAAAAACAAATAATTCTATGCTTTTTACTGGTTTAAACAAGACCTGAAAGATTGGTATATGTCCTGTATTTAAATCTAAAGAAGTCTTCGAACCAAACCACTTTTTTCCTGAGTTCCGTAAGCTTCCGTATACCGAAAAGTGTGTTGTATATACAGCCACCTTACTCAAACTTTAATTTACTTCAGAAAATCAGAAAAACTCAATTTCTGTTTCTCTTTTTTTTTTCTAATGAATTGTGGCTCTTAAATTATGTTACACTACATAATGAGATAACTGAGTTGCATCAGCCTATAGCCATGGTTGTCCTGAAACTATAGTTGATCCAGATTCAGGATATTTATTGTACCCTTGGGTAAATTCAGTTTACAGTGACTAAGTAAGTGCTCTTGTATTGTGACATTCAAGACAAGACAAAGTGTCAAAAGTGGATAGGCTAAAAGAAAAAAGAGGACAGCCCAAGATAAAAAGCAAGACAAGATAAAATCAGTAGTTAAGATAAGTTGAGACAAGTTAAAATCAGTAGACAAGATGATAAAAATGTGTCATTGATAAAACAAGACAAGAGAAACAGTGCAAGTAATAAAAACATTAGTTATTTTGCAGTTGCTGGTACAATAGAATAAAATAGAATAAAATAGAAAATACTTTATTTATCCCTGAGGGTAAATTCAGGAGGAGTCACAGCAGCAATCAAGAAAACTAAATTGAGAAAGTGTATTGAAAGTGCAAAAAGCTCCATAAGAAAATAGATGCTGACAGCTTGTCCATCATTCTCCTCACCTTGTGGTAAACATCTGGCCTTGCACCAGTTAACGCTAACATGCTACAGGCTGCTAACAGCTGATTTCATATGTAAACAGTGCAGCCATTGTTACAGACAAAAACAGGAGAAAAAATAATAAAAAGACAAAATAATTAAGACACAACAAGTTTGGTGTCCATGACCAACAAATGAGCCGTACAAAGTAATGACCCACTACAAATTCAAAGATGACGAAAAAAAGATAAAAAATTTACAAGAAACAGACGGCAGCGCCTAGCAACAAAGCTCTTTTTGTAGCGCCTGGTCTTACAAGCAGGTACCATGAACCTCCGACCTGATGGGAGCAGCTGAAACTCACCATAACGAGGGTGGGGGTCATCTCTCACAGCAGAGTTTGGTGTCCTCTGGGTGAAGCCGAGACTCTCCAATCAGCTTGGTTTAAACAGTTTTTGTCTTTCAAGGACGCGTTTCCAAACCATGAAACGGAAGAAAGTTAAAACTGATTCAGTAAAAGGACGATGATCATCATGGTCCTGTCAGTGTTTGAAGTGGACAGTTTCTCAAACAGAGCAGGCGCTGGCATCCTTTTTTGTAAACAGCTTCTCAGTTTGCCTCAAAGTTCAGTTTGTTGTCAATAATCGTTCCAAGGTGTTTGTATGAGTCGACACACTGCACAATCTGACCTTTTAAAGCTGTGGCCTCTTGATTGGAAGCCCTGTTTTTAGGAAAGTCAATGATCATGTCTTTCATTTTGGAAATGTTTTTAGAGCTGTTTTAGTTTGAATCCTTGAAAAATCCAAACCTAATACACACAGGATGATTTTACAGACTGATTCAAATAAAAACTCAGGCTCCTAACAAAGATTTTATGGTATTTATTGTAAGTAGAACTATTTCTTCATCACTGTTTCTTTGAAGCAGTGATCTCTTCGGTAGACAGACATGAAAATCTGTAACTGTCACAACAGCAGTTCCTCAAATGTCCACATGAGCCCGGCTCTGAAGAGATTTAATCCCCAGGACCTCCCCATTGAAACGCCAAACTTCAGCAGAGAATTACAAATGTCTCCAGCCTGGTGCAGGATCTGACTTTGGTCTCCATGGCTTATTTTTTATTTTCTGACAGCCGTGTCAGGTAGAGGGGCTTCCACTAAACTGTTTAGGTAGCACGGTTGTTCAGAGGCTTACAGCTCTGCATAAAGAGGGGCGTGGCCGCTCTGATCGACACTCACTGTCACCAAACCTGATGTGCTGGGCGTGTTTGTGGCGTCGGGGAGTATTTTAGAGATTTTTTTATGCAAATAGCTGCCAAAATAATCTGTCTGTCTGTGCAGTTAATTGCAGACTGTCAGTTTTGTCACATCTGGCTCCAGAATCTCATTATGGTGATGGCCAAAATGCAAATTGCAGTGAAAAAGAGTTTTTATAATTTTAATCTCCAGAGTTCAGCCCTAAAAGGATGAAACTATGACTGTGAGATTAAATGTTTTCTGTAGTTTCAGAAATTATTCATTTGCAACTCTCAAAAATGGCAGAAGAGAATTTCACTGAAGTTTAGTTTAGTTTGGTTTGTTAGTTTGATACACAGAGATAATCCACATCAAAAATATTGTGATTTAGCCAAGTTGACTCATTTTCAACCGTTGTCTCTGAAGCAGGTGACATGATCTGCTTTTTCATGGAGGATTACAGAGCACTCTAAACGATGGACACAGAAAAGTTTTTGCTACATCATTCAGAAGTGACAAAGTGTCCGTCTTCTGCCGCCACCACAAAACAAGGTCAGATGAGACAGGAATGACCACAAAAACACATTTCCATGACGTGATTTTGACAGCGTTGTGCTGATGGCGCGCTGCTTTCTTTTCGTCTCTCGTAGTAAAATGGAGCTAAGCTTGAGACCACTTCTTCCTCTTCGTGTTGCCGCGTGGCTGGAGGAAGTCTGCGTCACAGAGTGTATGACGTAAACGCAACGTGCTGAGAAATGAAAGAATTGTTAACTCATTGTCTGCCAGACATTTTCAGAGCATCTTGAACGATCTTTCAAGACCCATATTGCTTTTTTATGACTACGTAAACACCAAAACTACCTAAGAAGAGTGGACTCTCGTCTTTTATGTCTCTCTCCCTGCTTTTGATCACAAAAACAGACAAAATGTACTTTTAAGGATTGTAATTTTCATCGTCTTTTCACACATCCCATCGCTCTTTCTCTCTTCAAAATCCTGAAATCTTATCAAGTGTTTTTGTCTTATCTTAGCTAAAAATTGTCTTACTACACTCGATATGAGCCACATTCACCTAATCAGTCCAGAAAAATGTCTTGTTTCAAGTAATCTAAAGACACAAATGAGGTCTGAATTGCTGTAACAAGTAAAAAACAATCTTCCAATGGAACAAGAAAAAAAGGCTCTTATTTTTTACTTGTTACAGCAATTCAGACCTCATTTTGTCAATAAATAACTTGAAATCAGACATTTTTCTGTGAATGTGGCCCATATTGAGTCTAAAAAGACGTTTTCTACTGAAAATAAGACAAAAACCACTTGGTAAGATTTCAGTTTTTTTCCAGTTGGAGCGTGAGCTGCCTGAACTTTTCTGAGCTGCAGCGTCCCACATCTTCTCCACATATCCATGCCGAGCTCTCATCCAAAGAGCACATCGCTCTCACCCACACTAGGTCTGCCAGAACCCGCCACCCCCTGCTGGAAAACCAAGCAGCAACCTCTGGTCTAAGAATATGAGGCAATGCTGAAGTGCTAAAATCTGCTGTTTCTCCAGTTTTAGCTGAAGGCTGGCTCTGGAAGTACAGGAAGTCACAAACACACCAAGCCAAAAAAAGCTGTTTTCAAAGCAGAAATTAACCTATTTACAGCCTGGTTCAAAAAACGTCTCCTGTCTGAGTCGCTAATTTTACTACCAGCTCCCACTGTACGGGGGGTGAATTTTTTTCTAACCCGGCTGTTCAGAGGATATTAAGATCCCGAGCTCCCCCAATAAGAGGCAGGGTCACATGACAGACAGGCGCCCTATGGCTGTACATGAAACCCTTGCCACTACCAATATGGCCGCTATAGCCAATCTGCTTCAATTTTTGTTTCGAAAACAGACGGGTGACGTCGGCGAGACTACGTCCATGTTTTATACAGATTATGTGAAAAACATCATTCGAGTTGATTTTTATAGTTGTCAATGGCAGCGGCATAGACATTTTAACATTGGCCAGTTAAAAAAAAAAGTGGATTCACAAATCTTCTCTTCTTCGTGTATTCATGTTATTATTCATGCACCACAATTTTGTAATGTCCTAGAATTCAAAGCCTTTATTTGGGGACTTTAAGCAGGTATGAGATTAAAATGTGATTAATTAGACTAATTAATTACAGATCATGTGATTAATTAGATTATTATTATTTTAATCGCCTGACAGCATTAATCACAAAACTTCAATAAAATGAACTAAATTCAAATTTCAGACCAGATGGTAAAATATTCAACCATCTCTTAACCATAGAAGAGAGCATCAGCACATCTGTCCATTAATCAATGAAATGAACAACTACAGTAGGTGGTAAATGTGATGAATATAAAACACAGTTCATGTCTTTTCTCATCTCATCTCTCTTTTAGTCTTGTGTTGTATTCTTCTTTTTTTTTTTTTTTGCAGAAAGGCCCATCCTCTGCATTTCATCCTGCATCTGTCAGGAATGAGATTTGGTAACTTTCCAATCACACGTTTGCTTCTCTGACCTTGAGTCTGCTGCTTGACGTTCAACAAAAGGTGTTTCTGGTGTTTTGTAAGCCTCAGTTAGCTTCCCTGAACTCGCTATAAATAACAGCGTGAATATGTTTCAATGAAGATTAGCAACATCTGGCTCGATCTGTTTAGCTAATTGACGACGTGTGCTGCAAAAAAAAAAAAAGAAGAGAAGACTAACTGCGCTCAATCCAGAGAGTAAGATGTCTTCTTCCTTTTGTCTGTGGGGATGTTGTTATCCTGAGTTTTTAATTGAGCAGCAGGGATGAGGCGCTAATGGTTTTTGCAGCAGCATACATTAAGTGCCTCAGCATTTGAAGTCTGACCTGTCAGTGAAAGCAACAGGGCAACATTTTCCTCCGTAAATAATTAACATCACCATTCTCTCCTTCGCTGTGCTGTGTGCATATTGATACAAGCAATTTGTTTCCTCATCTGAGCACTCAGGTTCCCTCTGTTCCAGAAACACACGGCGCACTTGATGCATAATGGCCGCAGCAACAGCTTGTTAGAGGGACAACAAAACCACTTTTTCCTTTCCTTTCTTACTAAACACTTTGACATATTTCTGACAGCCTTCATTACTGTACAGAAATGTCTTTACTGTATCCGCGCTGGCTTTGCATAACAGTAACGATGTGTATTGACCGCAGGATGACTAAAAATGTGTTGGAGCACACGGTGAGACAGCATGAGTCACAGCAGCTAATGGTCGGTTGAATAATCAGCGCACTACAAAGAAAGCCATATCTGGAAAAATCAACACAGGCAAACCAGAAACAGGGCAGAGGTCCAGCGCGTCAGAAATGATTCATTTCCTTTGATAGAGATGTGCACGGTGTGATCCACAACACATTTCATCTCCTGTCAAATCTGACAATAGCTCTGTGAGGGTCTGCTCGTTCCTCATCCTGAGCCTGGAGGAAATCATCACTTTCACTTCTCTTCCTCAGCATTAACCCCTCTGCTATGTTAAAAAAATACTTTGATTATGTTGGAGGTCACTTTGACCCACGCTGAGTAAATCCACTGAAACGTGTCATCAAACAAACAAAACAGGTAAAACCAATAACAGCTTTGTTTGGGATTATTTAAACATTGAGAAAAGATATATACAGTAAATTTTTAATCCCAAAAACTATATCTAAATACTACTTAATTTTACCCATTACAAACCAGTTTTTTATTTCACCTGCTCCATTTTCTCAGATTCTCAATGGTTAACGTTCTCAGTGTCCTGCACACGATGGAAATAATGTCACTGTGTGCTTTCTGCAGATGTAGTAAATTTGATGCAAGACAAACTCATTTTAATGTCCTATCAGGAAGGACAGACCTGGCAAAATACACTCTAAGGTGCTCTGTTGGGAGCTGAAACACAAACTAAATTGTACTTTTTGGAGCCAAAACACACACTAAGGTGCACTTTTTGGGGCTGAAACACACTAAAGTTCTCTCATGGAAGCAAAAACATATGCAAAGGTGCACTTTTGGGAGTGAAAACACACTAAAGTGCACTTTTTGGAATCCAAACACACTAACCTGCTGTTTTAGGAACTAAAACTCACACTGATGTGCACTTTTGAGTGCTGAAACACAAACTTAGGTGCACTTTTGGGAGTCAAAACGCACACTGAAGTGCACTCTTGGAAGCAAAAACATAAAAGAAGGTGCGCTTTTGGGAGTCAAAACATAGTAACATGCACTTTGCTGAGCTAAAACATACACTAAGGTGCGCTTTTCGGAGCTGGAACACACTAACCTGCATTTTTCAATCATAACAAATGTTATTTCAAGACACTTTACAAAAACATTTACAGGTGTAGACCTGTAAATAATAAAATTCTATTAGCAGAAACCCAACATCAAGACAAGATAAGAAGTCTTATCTTATCTTAATCCACCATGAGTACAGGACTTTGCAGCATTTAGCAAGTTACAGTGGAGAGGAACAACTTCCCTTTAACGGGCAGAAACCTCGGACAGAACCAAAGTGCACTCTTAGGAGCCAAAACACACTAAGGTGCACTCTTGGCTGGCTAAAACATAATAAGCTACCCTCTTTGTTGGAAGAAAAGTATATCAAAGTGTTCTCCTTTTTGTATACATATATATTAGTTGGGCCCTTACCCTCAAAAAGTCAGTGTACGCCCCTGGTGATGTTGACCTTTTGATATTCCCATTTTTAGATTCTCATGTTCTTTCTGTGGATGGTGATTTTCATCTAATGAAGTGACTAAGGTATATTTATCCTCTGAATCATCTGCATTGTAGGACGATTGACAATCTGTATCATCAGTTACTTGTTCTCTGAAATCTTTCCCCTGAAAAACTCTCCCAGTTACTAATCCGTGATAAAGCTGCACAACTGTAAACATACCTGAGCTCATTTTTGGTGTATGTGTCAAATAGATGACGAGGACAAGGGAGATGAAGTTTCTCTTCTACACACACCTGGGTCTCTGGGTCTATATTGCTATTCAGAAAGTATCAAAATATAAATAATTGGGCAAACAAAATAAAGGACATCAACTAAACCTCCTCATTCTGGATCTGAGCAGCTACTTATCCATTTTAAAGTGCCCAGGTCAAAATAACCCGCAACATGTAAGGGATGACTGATACTTTGGTCAACATGGAAACAGAAATGTCTCAAATTGAACCACAAGATAATAGGAGGGTTGAAACTTAAATTTCAGCTGTAGCAAAGACTGACAGAGGCTAGCAGAGGATTGTCAGGCTGTAGAAATTTGCTCTCGTCCTCTCCAGCGTCGTGTTTTTTTCCCCTTTCACTCGCAGAGAGCGGCTTTGTTCTGCAGGCGGAGCGGCCGCTCTGTAACTGGCTGTCAGCCTGTGTCAGTGGCAGCATCACTGACTTTCTGGGTGTCTCTCCGAGCTCCACTCAGCTCTCTGTCTGAGATGGTTGCTTCCACTCCACCAAGCCTAAGCTCTCAAACATCCCATTAGCACCTGCTAAATCAAGCCGAAACTTCTCGTGGCCGGTCTGACTTTGTGCATGTAATTACTCTCTCTTGCTGTTTAAACCCAAAGACCTCTTATTCCCCGTTAAGGCGATTGGCTGGGTCACAGAAGATTACTGACCTAACTTTCTCTCTCATTCATTAGCAAAGTCATTCAGATGAAACAGGAACAGAGGCTTGAGGCCTGCTTCTGATTCTGATTTCCTACGCTCTGTACATGGAGATTAGATTCACTGCTGAATGAATGAATGAATAAATGAAGAGGTGTTTTCAGGTGAGTCCACCTGCTGCTTTACAGCCTGAACATCCTGATAGATATTCCTCTCTACAGCACGTGGAGGTTTGTTCCTGTCAGATCAGCCTCTTCATCAACTGAAAGAAGAGAACATACTATTTTTGCTTCAAGCAATATTCTGATACATGAATACAAAACAGGAAGTGCAGGATCTAATGCCAAAATGAAAGTGTTGATGTTCAAGATGCATGACGCCTATTGGTCCCATAGTGTACTGAAAAATAAATGGAATATTTAATGTTGGTTGTTGCTGAAATCAACCGTTATTCTCGTGTTGAAGAAAAAGGGGTTTAGCTACGAGTTAAAACGGTATCAAAGGTTTGGATGTTTTGCGACTTGCAAAAGATGAGCAACCTACCAAGTGTTACACAGTAGCCACAGTTAGCATTAGCAAAAAGAAAATGTATTGATTCAAAAATTGTTTGAGCGCCACAGAGAGTTTTACACTGACAACCGGAAGCTGAAGTAGTTAATGACCAGAAATAGGAAATGTACAGCACCTGATGAGACACCTCCATGAGAAGATAACCAGAGATTTCAGCTGCTAATTGTGTATTTGGAGAATACCCTGAGTCTCTGTGAGGTTTACACTTTCTGAAGTTTTCTACAAATGTGTAGAATAAGAAACACTTAATAGCTTGAACTTTCTTTCCCTGAATCATTCGTATCTACACATTTCAGTGTGTATCATTTCAAGCCAGATTTATTTATTTTTATTTAATTAAGCTTTATATTGAAATATTTCTTATATTTTTCTTTGTATTTTATTCTATTTTTTAAATTTATTTTATTTTCTCTTTATTTTTATTTTATATTGTTATATTAAAATATTTATTATTATTTTATTTTTATTTTATTGTATCATTTTAATTTATTCTATTTTTTAAATTTATTTTTATTCCATTTAATTATATTTTATTTGTATTTTATTTGTATTATATTCTATTTTTATTATACATATTTTATTTTTTTATTTTATTTTATTTTATTTTTATTTCATTTTATTTTTAATTCATTTTTCTTATATATTACTTGTATATACATTTTTATTTTGTTTTATTTTATTTCATTTAATTTTTATTTTATTTTACTTGTATTAACATTTTTATTTTATTGTATTTTATTTTTATTTTATTGTATTTTATTTTTATTTTATCTTGTTTTTTTATTATATTTAATATAATTTAAATTAATTTAATTTATTTTATTATCTAAATAAATATAATTTTTAGATAAATTTTTTGGGCTTGTATTCCTTTAATTGGATAGTATAGATGACAGTGGAAAGAGCAGGATACGGGGTTAAATTGAAAAGATGCCGGAATTGAACCCGGGCCACCAGCACAAGGACAAACCTCATGGATTACGCCCCAAACCACTTGGCCGCGCCTGTTCTTTTTTATCAGGTAGTTTAAAGCTCTGGCTAACTCTGACCTGTTTTCTCTTTATCTGCCTCCACATGTTCAGATTAGTAAATTTATACAGTTTTTAGTTTAATTAAACCAAATCAAGCTGCAGAAACATGTATGATGTGCAGGAATTTCAAACCTTAGGTATCAAATAACAGCTTGATTAACAAATCGCTTCGTATGTGAGGAAACTTTAGTTCACTGAAGAGAAGATCTCACTTTCTCCCTCCTTGATCGGTCATTTTGTGACATTTAAAACAAACCCAAGATGTTTTCTGTGATATTTTTACATACATTTAATTAAAAGCATCAGACCTCAGGCTGACAGGAGCATGGCTTTGCTGAATCTCCTTGTCACGGTGAATTCTCCTCTCATTTAATCCTAATGAAGAACCAGAGACACAGAAACTCTTTCCAGATGCTCGCCTCCTTTGACGCATGATTTCAGACGATGCTAAATGGCCTCATGTGCCGATGTGTCCGGGGGTTAAGCAGGGTTGTCCTGATCAACCTCTGACACCGGGGTCACTCATGAGGTTGTGCTCCAGGCTCGGCTCCATTGATAAGGGTCACTGAAAGGGTCACCCCCGCTCCCTCTTTGGCTCTATCCAATTAAAGCATCAGCTGCTGAATCTGAGTCGGCCGTTCATCGGGGCTTTAATTGTGCTCATTGATTGGCAGGTAGTTAAAGTGAGTGTCTACAGAGCGCAGCACAATGACGGGCTGTTTTCTCATCACCACAAAAACCCACGGTGGCCGTAAACTACCTGAGAAATACAAGAACACACTCATCTGCTCCCTGCGCATCGGATTCTGCTGCTGGATCCTAAATCCTGGCAGACTTTCTTCAGAGCAGCTGAGAGCTTTTCTGACTCACTTTTGGGTGATTTCCAATCATCCACTCCATTTACAGGCCATGCCCAGAAACAACCTGTTATTCCTCCCTTCACTGGAGCACACAGTGGGACTCTGAAGAGACAAAGAAAAAGGAAATGAAACAACAGGGGGCACAGGCTGAAGTCTGTTTTGCTTTGAGCTTATAATGGAGAGTCCTTAAAAACAACATAAACCAAAGGATCGCACGAAAGAGCTTTGGCAATTATACGTCAAAAATCTACCGATGAATCTAAATGTCACCATTCAATAAGACTGAGGGGCTCAGCGTATCTGGACACAGCTGAGCTCAGGGAGAGAAGGGAGCCAAAGATTTGTTTTTACTACTCAGAGTGTTGGAAAGCAGCTTCTCCATGCCAATAACAAAACTACTTCATTCAACCAGTCCCTGAAGCGTGGGTGAGTTTGTCTACTGATTTTTTTAAGGATAAGTTTTTATGTAAGTGCTTCATCCATCAAAAAAACAAGTGTAAGTGGGAGAGGAGTCTTAGAAATCCTCTGAACACCTGAAAAACAGACAGTGTTCATTTAGTCAGCAAATTCTGATTTAGCCTCAGTGTTTGGAAAAACACATCGTTCAGTTTTATTCGCATTTTAGTCATCAGAAACCTTTTAGTCTTAGTCTAGTTTGAAATACCATCAGAGTTTAGGTTTCAGTCTAGGTTAACTTAACTAAATAACATTAAAGTTTTGGTCTCAGTCTAGTTTAGTTGACCTGATACCACAAGAATTTAAGCCTAAGTCTAGTTTCAGTCTCTAATTACCACAAGAATAGTTTAAGTCTAGCCTTAAACCTTTTAGTCTTAGTCTAGTTTTAGTCAACTTAATTCCATTAAATATTTGGCTTGAGTCTGGTATCATATCTTTGAGTCTTGATCTAGTTTTAATCCACTAAATACCATCAGAGTTTTAGTTAAAGGCTACTTTTAGTCAACTCAATACCGTAAAATGTTCAGACTCTGAGTCTAGTTTTCCTCGACTTAATACCGCACAAGTTGTAGCTTGAGACTAGTCTCAAATCTTTAGGTCTTAGCCCAGTTTTGGTCAAGTAAATACCACTAGAGTTTAAGTTTCAGTCTAGTTTTACTTAACTCGATTTAATGGTGACATATCATGAAAGTTTTGGTCTGAATCTTGTTTTGGTCAACTTCATTCAAGAAGAGTTTTAGCTTCAGTCTAGTATCAAATCTTCAAATCTCAGTCTAGTATTAGTTGACAAAGTACCACTACATTTTAAGTCTTTCTCTAGGCTCAAATCCGTTAGTCTTAGTCTAGTTTTAGTCAACTCAGTACCATTAAATGTTTAGTCTTTGTCTAGTTTAGTCGACTACATACTACGGGAGTTTTTGGTGTAGTCTAGGCTCAAATCTTTCATTCGTAGCCTTGTTTTAGTCACTTAAGACCATAAGAGTTTGAGTCACAGTCCAGTCTCAAATCCTTTGGTCTGAGTCTAGTTTTACGAACCTAAACACCATGCAAGTTTAAGCTTGAGTCTAGGCTCAAATCTTTTAGTCTGAGACCAGTTTTAGTCAAGTAAATTCCACTAGAGTTTAAGTTTCAGTTTAGTTTTACTTAACTTAATACCATCAAAGTTTTGGTCAAAGTCTAGTTTTGTCAACTTAATACCATAAGAGTTTTAGCTTGAGTCTAGTATCATATCTTTAAGTCTTAGTCTAGTTAAGGTTGACAAAATACCACTACATTTTAAGTCTTAGGCTTGTCTCAAATCCTTTAGTCTTAGTCTAGTTTTAGTCGACCCAATACCATAAGGGTTTTAGTCTGAGTCTTGTCTCAAATTCTTTTAACTTAGTCTAGTTTTAGTCGGCTTGATACTATAAAAGTTTTGGTCTTAGTCTAGTTTAGTTGACACAGTACCGTAAAAGTTTAAGTCTTGGTTTCATATAGTCAGCTTAATACCACAAAAATTCAAGTCTAAGTCTAGTTTTAGTCGACTAGATATCACAAGAGTTGTTTTAGTATAGCCTTAAATCTTTTAGTCTCAGTCCAGTTTTGGTCGACTAAAGACCATACAAGTTTAAGCTTGAGTCTAGTCTCAAATCTTGAATCTTTGTTTAGTTTTAGTTGACTAAATACCACTAGAGTTTCAGTTTCAGTCTAGTTTTACTTTACTTAATACCATCAAAGTTTTAGTCTAAGACTAGTTCTGGTCAACTCAGTACTGTAAAAAATATTGGTCTTAGTCTAGTTTTAGTTGACTTAATTCCATAAGAGTTTTAGCTTGAGTCTACTATAATATCTTTAAGTCTTGGTCTAGTATAAGTTGACAAAATACCACTATATTTTAAGTCTTAGTCTAGTCTTAAATCCTGTAGTCTTAGTCTAGTTGTAGTCAACAAAATACTGTTTAATGTTTAGTCTAGGTCTAGTTTTATTTGATGTAATACCATAAGAGCTCTGGTTTTAGTCTAGTCTAAAATCTTTTATTTATGCTTGAGTCACTAAAGATCATACGAGTTTAAGTCTTAGTCTGGTCTCAAATCCTTCGGTCTTAGTCTTGTTTTAGTCGACTGAATACCAGTAGTACTTAAGTTTCAGTTTAGTTCAAGATGACTAAATACCATAATAGTTTTGGTCTGAGTCTAGTTTAGTTGACTCAATACCATAAGAGTTTTAGTCTTAGTCTAGTCTCAGATCTTTTAGTCTCTCTAGTTTTAGTAGAATAAATACTACAGGAGTTTAAGTTTCAGTCAAAGTTTGGTTAAATAAATACTGTTAAAGTTTTAGACTTAATCCCATAAAGATTCTAGTCTGAGTTTAGTTTTAGTTAACCTAATACCATAAAGGTTTTAGCTTTTGTGTTGTCTTAAATCTTTTAATCTTAGTCAAGTTATAGTCGACCCAGTATGAGCAGATCTTAGTCAAATATAATGTAAACAACCTAAAGATTGTGGACTCCTGCGCACTATGTTAACTTCTTTAATCTGATAGTTTTCCTCCTGGTACCGCGCTATCAGCTCATCAACACTCCGCCTGCGTCCCTCCCAAACGTTTCCCTCTGGTCTGTATTTGACGATGGAAGTGTCCGTTATATTTCGTTACCGTCTTCGTCTGCAGCGCCTGGAGGTTTCACACACATGCCGACTCCACACAGAAAGACTCAGCCAGGGAATTGAACCACTTCCATCTCTCTGTGAGGCGGCTCTGCTAACCCTGATTCTCCCCTGCAGCTGTTTTAACACTGTTCACTGTTTCAGTTATTTATTCAGGGAAATAAACCTCTTAATATTTCATTCCTCTCTCCGGTGTCAGGATCTTGCTCTCCCCTCAGAGAGCGCTCTAATTCTCCTCTCACATATTCCTGCAGCTTTATTGTTCAGCACGGTCCAAGAAAAATAACTTATTTTCATAGATTATATCACAGTTATCCTGGCATGCTTTAGAGAGTGGTTACATAAACTTGTTTCAGTTATTTGGATGAAAAACTAGCAGCCTAAGTGTTTCGGGGAAGTTTTGAGTTTCTCTCGCTGAAATATTTGGACTGAGTTTCGGAGCATCTGTGCTTCTGTAATGACTGGGATTTTCTTTCTTTTCCTCCTCTGTTGTGCTTTTCTTGATGATTATTTTCAACAATAACATGAGGCTGGTTTGCTTTCCTGTGCTTTGAAATGTGATAACAATGAACTTTTTCAGATACTCAGGTGTGTTTCATCTTTTCAGGAGCTCAGAGAGGGCTGCTTTTATGACAGATGAGGGGCTGAAATGGCAAAATCTCAAAGACAAGAAGGCGCCGTTTCCTCTTTGCTTTGGAAACTCTGTGCAGGAACTTGTTTTGGTCATTCACTCAGAGAGTCTAACCATCTAACTTAGAAAACCAGACAGAAAGGTTTCTTCTGGTGGTATTTTGAAGGCATTAGGAGCTCGTTCTGAGGTTGACAAGTTTACATCCCGGTGTCTACCAAAGTACACAGACAGGCTGCTGGAGAGACAGAAATTCAGGAGGAGTCACAGCAGCAATCAAGAAAACCAAAGAAAGAAAGTGTATAGAAAGTGCAAAAAGCTCCATAAGAAAATAGATGCTGACAGCTTGTCCATCATTGTCCAGTCAGCCAGCCTCCACCTCCACAGGGTCCAGGACTGAGCTTCTTCAGCAGTCTGTTCAGTCTCTGTCTCCTGGATCCTGTCTGCTCACAGCAGGTGAAGCTCTTCCAATGTGGCGTATGTGTTAGCCATGTCTGTGTATAGCATGATGCTACTCTGCCTTCTGGTATTCCCTCTCTTGCTAGCTTAGCACAGCTAGCTCGTCCATCTTACTGGAGATAGATCTTACGTTCCCAATAACCATGGTCGTCACTTCTTAGCTCACACCTGAGAACCAGCACATCGTCCTCACCTCCTTCTCCTCACCTTGTGGGAAACATCCGGCCTTGCACCAGTTAGCATTGACATGCTACAGGCTGCTAACAGCTGATTTCACATGTAAACAATGCAGCCATGGTTACATGTAGGATCTCCAGACAAACACAGGAGTAAAAATAGTAAAAATATCACTGCAGACTAGGGGTGTAACGGTACACAAAAATCACGGTTTGGTACATACCTTGGTTTTAGGGTCACGGTTCGGTACATTTTCGTTACAGTATGGAACAACGGAAAACCATTTGCTTGTTTATCATGTTTATTAAACCAAAAACTTGCCATTATACAGCGAGGGGGGAGGCTCTTCAAGCTCCGGTTGGTCGTTAGCAGCAGCCATGATGCTCGATTCAGACACAAGCTCCTGTGGCTACGGAAGCTCTTTGATATTCAGCTTCTGATTGGCTCACCGTGAGACGTCACATCTACATGATCGCAAAGCACGAATCACAGACCACTTTCCTCATGAATATTAAAACACCTTCCCTGCTCAGCCAATCATAGACGAGTACTCACGTGAATATTAAAGAGCCATGTGCAGCGGCTAACGTAAACTTACTGTACTCGTCGAACCGAACGGCCTTATGGAGCGGTTCGGCACGGATACATGTACCGTTACACCCCTACTGAAGACAAAACCAGTTTGGACATGACCAAAAAATGAACCATACAAAGTGATGACCCACTTAAGATGCAAAAATGACGAAAAAAGAGATGAAAAAATTACAAGAACTTTTTGCAGCAATTCAGACCTCATTTTTGTCTTCAAATAACTTGAAACAAGACATTTTTCTGGACGGGTCAGGTGAATGTGGCTCATACTAAGTCTAAAAAGACATTTTCTACTGATAATAAGTGAAAAACACTGGATAAGATTTCACTTTTTTTGCATAGTAAAACTGTTTTCCAGGCAAAGAAAACAAAGGGGGCTTAACATGACCAGTGCCTGAACTCAAATTACAAGACGCCCTTGATTTCCTGTCCCCTGTTCTGCAAAGCGCAGTGGTTACTGCATGAAATCCGAGGATCTGAAGCGAGTTTCTCATTGCTAATGCAGATGGGTTACAGCTCATTTTGCCTAACACTTCTCAAGTGTATTAAAATGCACAATTATCGTGTATTTTAGAGTAGCCTCTGCACCCGAGCTTTTAAATGCGACTTCACAAAGACTGCTCTGCTCCAGAACTGGGACAACACCCCCACCCGTTTGGAAATCTAATTAAACTAAACTAGTTTTTATCTGTTCTAAATGACTTCAGAGCACCCATTCATTACGCCTGCCCTCCAGTCCTGTCACAAATACACTCCAATATTACATTTATTTAATAAATAGGTTACTAAATGTTTTCCCTCTCTTTTTTTCCTCCTTTATTGTCGTCTCTTGTGTATGCTTTACTGCACTGACTAACACATTTCAGCCCTGAAGCCGCAGGACGTGGAGATTCACAGCTGATGTCGACATTTCTTATTGAACCTCTCGCTCTGGCTTGTTGTGGGGCCACTAAACCCATAACACATTTCACCTCAACCACCAGATATGATGAAAGTATGACCAAGTGATCAATGAAGAGATTCACACTCTCTGCTGTTTTTTTTCTGCTGCGCTGCAACCATAGCAACAGGAGCAGGATAAATCTACTACTTAGTGAAACGACACAAGAATCACCCTTGGATTTGATCATCTGCTTGGCTCCGTTCCCCCATTTCCTCTCTGCCAAGCTTCAGCAGAAATGATCAGAGAGACAGATAGGAGGAGAGGAGGAATGGAGCGCTCGCCTCTTACCTGGTTGTAGTAAATGCAATGTGAATGGAAATAGCAATGATTAACATTTAGCCTGCGACCGGGCTGCCTGCACGGCTCATCTTCCCCTCTGCTCAGATGGAGAGCGATGTGCGCATCATTTCTCATCATGCAACATCACTGCACTGGTTCGCTGGCAGGTGCTCCCACTTTTGTGGGGATGCTGTGCATAATATTTGAGTGGCACATGTAGATTACTTCCTGTGGTGCTGTGGAAAGCAGGAGAAAGGCTCCATGCTCCTTTTATTCCATGGCTAAGACGAGTCGGTGACAACCCCCAGAAAACATCACCAGCTGGGTTTACATGGAGCCTTTTACTCCCATTAGAAATGGGTTAGAGCCCAAAATCAAGACGTCTGAAGACATTTTTGTACACCAAGACCAAGCAGCAACGTTTGGTCTAAGAATATGAGAAAATGCTGAAGTGCTAAAATCTGCTGTTTCTCCAGTGTTCGCTTGAGGCTGACTACGGAAGTAACAGAAGTCACACACACCAAGCCAAAAAAAAAGCTGTTTTCAAAGCAGAAATTGACCTAAATTAACCTTACCTAACCTATAACGTTTAGAGGATACTAATATCACGAGCACACCCGATAAGAGGCACAGCTGAGGGTCAGGTGATCAACAGGCGCACTATAGCTGTACAAAAAGCCCTTGCCACTACCAATATGTCCACGATAGCCGATCTGCTTCATTTCCCGTTTCAGAAACAGACGGGTGATGTTAGGGGGATTACGTCCATGTTTTATACAGTCTATGATCAAGACATCTTAAAACAAAAATTTGAAGACACCACTCATGTCTTCAGACATGACATGGGGTGCACCCTGACAGATTTTTGTGTCTCGAAGACATTGAGTGTCTTGAGACGTCTTGAGACATCTTAACATATCTTCAGACCATGTCTATAGACACGTCTCATGGACATGTCTTGACTTTACCAAGATGTCTCAAGACATCATGTCTTGGGACACTTTGATGGCTGGGTACGTGTATGTATGCTCTGTCTCAGGACAATACAAGCACAACTCCTTTCTACCGTCAGCTTAGTGACTTTCAGACACATCTTGTGACCTTTTATTTTTTTATTTTTTCAAAAACATGAGTAGCAACAAACTTACAACTTTACTGGAGTTTGAAGACTCTGATATTTCAGCACACATGGATCTGTCCTGTACAGTGAGACCTGGCAGGTTGTTTTACTTGTTTCAAGCAATTCAGACCTCATTGTTGTCTTAAAATAACTTGAAACAAGACATTTTTCTGGACTGGTCAGGTGAATGTGACTCATATGAAGTATAACAGACAGTTCCTACTTAAAATAAGACAAAAACACTTGATAAGATTTCACTTTCTTGATAAATGTTAGGATGTTTTTTCTCTCTTCTACAGTGTCCGTGGTAATTGCACACAAATGACTTATCATGCAAATCATGGCGCCATTTAGCGACGTTTAGCCAAAAGTGACTTTTCTTACTGAAGAGTTGGAAACACTGGCTGCAGACCTTCATCCACAGCTGTGTGGTGGATTAAAAACAATCAGAGCTACTTTGCTAAACAGACGACAGACCTCCATCTTCTATAACCATGATGATGTTTTCATGCATCTGTGCGTGTCACGTCTGTAAAACTGCAGTTCTGATTCAATGTGTTGACTCATGTAAACACCAGACTGGAAGAGATCATTTAACATGTAAACAGTTGACCTGAGATCTGCATTAGGAATAAAAAAAAAAATCTGCATGTTGGAGTTATTGGATGTTTACATTTCACAATATTTCCCTGCACTGCGTATCTTTAACACAACTCCAATAACGAGTTTTGCACTTGTCTGTAACCGATATGCCGTGGGAACCAATCCTCCCTGCCAATGATTTTTCTGAACACAAATAATCAATACCCACAACACTGTTTGAATGTTTCTAGTCAGAAACTTCTAACTCTTCTTCCTCGGTGTAACTTCTGATTTAAACAGCGCCCTCTAGCAAACGCAGGATGTGTGGGAGGAAGTGGGTAGTCAGGGTTATATCATTTAAGCCATATAGATGTGTTTTCATACACACAGTTAGCTTAAATGTGGCTTTAATGGTTTAGTTTCTATCAATCTGGACTGTGCACTCAAAAGTTTAGCATTTTATGCTGAGGCTGCAAAAAGTGAGGAAAGGGGTCATCCATGATAGAAACAAACTTACAGTGCATGTAGATGCTGTAAGAGGTATTCTTTCTCTTCTTTTTCTCCCCATCCTAACATGGCAGTCGCCCTCTGATTGACATACACACCAGAGGGTAGCTACTGCTAGCTGAGGTGCCTTGAAGGGGCTGTGAGCAGTTTGAAAGTGACTTTGAAAAAGTCTCTCTTCTAGATATACGCTTGATCATACACTTGATTTACAGCAAGTCTGAGTCTCTATGACAACACAACACCAGCTGATTAAGTTTACTAGTGAGAAGAGAGATCTGCGTTTTTCTCTGCTGAAAACGATTTCTGTGATTAATTTTGTAGTGATGGTGGACACTGGAGCCTAACTGTCAGACAAAAAAAGGACAGAAGAGTACAAGAAAGATAAACAAGAGAGAGATCAAGCACGAGCTAAAGGCTAAAACACAAGCTAAAGGCTAAAACACAAGCTAAAGGCGAAGACGTGAGCTAAAGGTTAAAACAGAGGCTAAAGACTAAAACACAAGCTAAAGTCCAAAACATGAGCTTAAGGTTAAAACATGTGCTAAAGGTTAAAACACAGGCTAAAAGCTTAAACACGAGCTACATGCTTAAACACAAGCTTAGGTCCAAAACATGTGCTTAAGGTTAAAACATGAGCTAAAGGTTAAAACACAAACTAAAGTCCAAAACATGAGCTTAAGGTTAAAACATGAGCTAAAGGCTAAAACACAAGCTATAGGCTAAAACATGTGCTAAAGGTTAAAACACAAGCTAAAGGTTGAAACACAAGCTAAAGTCCAAAACATGAGCTTAAGGTTAAAACATGTGCTGAAGGTTAAAACACAGGCTAAAAGCTTAAACACGAGCTACATGCTTAAACGCAAGCTTAGGTCCAAAACATGTGCTTAAGGTTAAAACATGAGCTCAAGGTTAAAACATGAGCTAAAGGTTAAAACACAAAATAAAGTCCAAAACATGAGCTAAAGGTTAAAACATGTGCTAAATATTAAACACAAGCTAAAGGCTAAACACATGAGCTAAAGGCTAAAACACAGGCAAAAGTCCAAAACATGGGCTTAGGGTTTAAACAAAAGCTAAGGGTTAAAACACAGGCTAAAGGCTTAAACACAAGCTACGTGCTAAAACACAAGCTAAAGTCCATAACATGAGCTTAAGGTTTAAACATAAGCTTAAGGTTAAACACAAGCTAAAGGCTAAAACACAAGCTACATGCTAAAACACGAGCTACATGTTAAAACACAAGCTAAAGTCCAAAACATGAGCTTAAGGTTAAAACACGAGCTAAAGGTTAAAACACGAGCTAAGGGTTAAAACACAGGCTACATGCTAAAACACGAGCTACATGCTAAAACACAAGCTAAAGTCCAAAACATGAGCTTAAGGTTAAAACACGAGCTAAAGGTTAAAACACAGGCTAAAGGCTAACACATGAGCTAAATGTTTAAAAACAAGCTAAAGGCTCACACATGAGCTAAAGGTTAAAACACAGGCTAAAGGCTAACACATGTGCTTAAGGTTTAATCATGAAGGTTAAAGCACAGGCTAAAGGCTAACACATGAGCTACATGCTAAAACACAAGCTAAAGTCCAAAACATAAGCTTAAGGTTTAAACATAAGCTTAAGATTAAACACAAGCTAAAGGCTAAAACACGAGCTACATGCTAAAACACAAGCTAAAGTCCAAAACATGAGCTAAAGGTTAAAACACAAGTTAAAGGCTAAAACACAAGCTAAAGGCTAAAACACAAGCTAAAGGCTAAAAGTGCTAACCTGTTTGTGCTAATGTTGACTCCAACCTACAGTCAGCAGTTATTCTGCAGTGGTCTGTTCAAACTTGAGAGTCTATCAATAAAATGAAGAGTGAGGTTACGTTAGCTCTGATTGGTAGATGACTGGCAGGACAGAACCAGGATTCACTGATGTTACACATTACAGACACGTCTCAGAGCACCTGGCTGCCGATAGCACTACATATGAACGACTATGAAATTACTGTAGGAACTGGCAGTTAGCTTGTTGACACGTTAGCCTACAGATACATCGTAGCACTGGGCTGCAGATAGCGCTACATATAGCCAACTGCTAAAGTACGGTACAAACTTACAACGTTAGCTTGTTGTCATGTTTCAAACAGAGTGTTACCTAGCTGTACTAATAAGGACCTTACTTCGTGGCGTGATGCTCCGGGGCAGAAGGTGGCGCTGCAGTCACATTAAAACAGATCCTCCTCATAGCGCCCACAGTGTAATCTGGTTAGTCTCCAGTTTTTGTGGTGTTTTCATGTTACACAGGATGAGCAGTTTGTACTGTATACATTTTGCTCCATCCAGCTAGGAGAAGTATCGTGCTCAAACTCGCTGTGGGTGATAGTTTTCTGAATTTCTCCACCCTGAACTTTTATTTTGTTGTTCTCATTCCTCACCACACTGTCTGCTCTGGAGATCCCTGTTTAATTAGAGGGTTTATGATGAGATGTCTGTGGCACCTGACAGAGAGGGATGGGTACTCAGGAAAAATACAGATCATTTCAGCGCTGCCTGCTCACAGACAGGCTGCTCTGCAGTGCTTCAGCAGCGGTCACACACTGATGATTGATTTGGATTGCAGACTGCAGAGACTTGGAGAGGACCTGGCTAAGCTTTCCAGGCTGTCGCTGTCTTAAACCCAGAGTAATCCCTGGCTGGAGGCCCAGTTCGCTGTTCAACCTCTGATTAATATGGGAGTGCCCGTACACCTGTCTGCCAGGCTAACATCTGTGGCACTTTCAGACGGAGATATCAGTCAAAGCATCTCATGGTGTCAGGTGAGCTGACAGCAGACCAGACGGTGACATTTGAACTCTTCTGTTTGTTTCCACAGTCTCTGTTTTTCTCTGAAGTTTCCCCCGTGACCAGTTTTTCATCACAGGTTTAAGTCATTTCATCTCTGCAGTTTACACGGTGTCAGAGAATAAACCAACAACAACAAACTAAGAATTAAAAGAATTAAAAACACTGATTTATGTAACTTGTCCTCTCCGTGGTTCAGCTTGTGAGGAGTGTCCGGCCCTCCTCAGATTTGGGAGCTGAGAGCTGAGGCTCTTTTTGCTCTGAGGAGGTCAGAGGGACGGAGGAGGCCAGCTGAGGAGGAGTGTAGAGGGCAGGGAGAAGTAACACCAGAGAATACTTGATGGGATCTGCAGAATTCACCGTCTGAGAGAGTAGAGGAGAGAAGCAGAAGTTTATTCTCTGCAGCACTGATTTTTGTCATTTGTGTATACGTCCAGTTCAATGCTGTTTTTAACAGAGGAAGGACTTTAAAATTTGTAGACTTTATTTATGATGAACTTGGTGTCAGATTCAATACCTGCACAGCTATCTGTATAGCCCCAAATCATAACAAACGTTATCTCAAAACACCTTCCAAAAACATTAACAGGTCTAGACCCGTAAATGTTGAAAAAGCTACAAATAGACAAATCTGGAAGAAAATACAGATTTTAATCATGTGTGGATGGATTCATTTAACTGATTATACAAACTTTATTTATATAGCACTTTAAAAAACAACCACAGCTGTAAACAAAGTGCTGTACAGAAATATAAAATTAATAAAAACTGATAGGAAAAACAAACAAACAGACACATAAAAAAAACTTTGTATACTTGCTTGATATGTGACAAAACATTAGCAAACAGCAAAAACGATAAGTATGGAAAAAATAATCAATAAATATGATCAAATTCAAATATTCTTTCAAAAAAAAAAATTGAAAATGTATCAAATGTCTTCTTTAGATTTTTCAAATTTCAATATGTATATACATATATATTTAAAATTTTTACATAATCTGAAAATTTTATTTTTTTTTAATTGTTGCAAAGTTTTGAAATTTCAAAATTTTTGAAATTTTTGCAAATTTTGTTTTTTTTTTTTAGGGAAATTACTTAATTTTTTATAGCAAATCTTTCATATTTCAATCTATTTTTGATTTTATAAAATATTTGCAATTTTAAAATAAATATGAAATGTCTTATTAAAAAAAAAATATTAATTTATTATCATTTTTTAGCAAATTTATTTAGAAAGGAGAAACTTGATTAATCACTTTAATTTACTATGTTGCAAGATTTTGAAATATAATATTTTTTTAATTTTTGCATTTTTTTTTAGCAAATTCACTTTTTATTTCATTTTTTATATTTGACAGTCTTTTAAATTTCAATTAATTTCAATTTATTTTTATTTATTTTTTGCAAATTTATTTGAAATTAGAAACTTAGACATCACACGTACAATTTGATAAATTTGAAAAACTTCTCTTTCTGATCATTAATCACTAGATTTAACTTTGTTTAATTTTTATACAGTTTTTTTGTCTTTATTGTGAAAGTAAGTAGATTTTGTGTCTCCTGAATGACTTTCTTCCAGGTGAGCTGAGGTTAGGATGTATTTATGTTGCTCAGGTGAAACACAGAGGCTGGTGTTGTAGTTTCAGCATGAGTTATGATTCATGTAATTATATTTTGCCTTTTCTTTCATTAGCTTAACTCACCACCATGCTGCCTTATTTTACTGAAACTCTCCTCTGCTGCTTTTTGACACCTATTTCCAGCCATGGCCATTAGAATAAAAGCATTTAATGAATACACCTTCAAATAATCCCCTCTGCTTAGCTGAATTACTCTTTTACTCTCCTTATGCCGGCTGTTGTAAGAATAGCAGCCATTATGTCCACTGTGAGTGACCCCTCACCCCTCAACCTTTTTATTAACTATAAGTATTTAATTTACGCTCTTCTTGATTCTCCTTGAAAGCTACACTATTTATGAGGAGAGGTTATACTCCAGCATTCAAAGCAGAGAGGAACAGAGAGAAACAGAGAGTGGGACCTCTGCTCTCTGATGGAGAGCTGTGCTGGCACTTCCTGTCTGATTGGTGTTTACCAAAGCTCTGCCAGGTCTCCGTGCTGGCCAGCGTTTTGTTTGCCCCCTCTCTCCGTTCATTAAATCCCCAGGTCCACAGCGAAATGCCCAGATCGTAAATTAGAAAGGCTTGTTGCCGTTGCATTAATGTGAGCAATCCACTACGGAAATGTTTCCAAAGCCTGGATTTCAGCGCCTTCAGACGCTGTTTGGACTCCAAGAATCAACACATCTAAGCAGCGTGGTGTTGGTCTGCAGTGATGAACGTCTGAAGTTAATCTAGCCATAAATCAAGGTTAATGTTTCTGATAACAAGAACGTGGCGTGGATGGAAAATATCGGAACTAAAAGTGCCAACAAACAGCTCCTTAGACCCAAAGTGCAGAAAACTACAACCAGTTAAAACTTTATTATTACACAGCTTTTCAAATGTTATAGAAGTTAGCATGTGCACGCCTCTTCCTGCTCGTAAATCACATTTTTTTCATCTAGATTTCTAAACTAGCATCAGATTGTCCCTAAAAGCTCAAGTTTTATTTTTCAAGAAACGAATAGGGATTCTTGGCAGTTTTAAATCAGCTTGATTAGCTTCCTCTCCAAATCTAAAAATGGCCGTGTGTGCGTGCTCTCAGGACACATCGCTGCTGGTGTCATGTGTAGCAGATCTCTTCCACTAGTTTTCTTGTATTCAGTGCAGCCTAGGATCCCTGCTGGGTATAAACTCAGTCTTGCACACTCTGTTTGTCTTTGTCTTTGTGCAGAAAATATCCTGCGAGGAGCAAAAACTGCTTGTCTTATTCTGAAGTTTGCCTTCCACTCAGTTGTATACAGGTGAAATCCAGCTCTGTCTCCCCCCTGCAAGCTCTTGTTGTACTTGTGAAAATGTTTTCTGGGAAAGAAAATAGTTTTTTTTTTCTTGTTTTCAGAGTGCATCATGTTTCACATGTTCAGGTGTTCACTTTGTCTGTCAGAGCTACCTGTTCAGAGCCAACCCTGACTCATCCAGGACGCACATGCTGGAGGTGTCACGTCACATGACCAGAGCAGGGAATGAATGTTAACATGTGGTTCAACCTGATTCCGTTTGTGATCTTTAAGGGTGAATTTATCAAGTGTCAGTCTCAGTGTGTGTGTCCCTTAGCTGTGTGAGTCAATGTGAGTGATACCAGAGCTTAAAATTAACCTTTTGCCACCAGCCGCTGTGGCTAGTGGTTTCCCAGAGTTACTAGCCACGCAGCATTTTCAATAGCCACAATTTTGTTGTTGGATTATTATGTTTAATATGATTAAAGCTGACTGTGGAATGCAAAATTTGACTTGAACTAGATTGAAAACGTATTTAAATGTCACCAACCCCTGTTAACACTCAAATTAAGACGGCATATATGAGTAACTCAAGTGGTTTTTATCAGGTATTTAGCTCTGATCAGGTTGTGCTTCTTTTATAAGAAGACATGAAGTCTGTGAAGTAAAAAGTTAATAAGGAAGAGTTTATTATTGTGTTTAATAGAAGTGGTGAAGGGGTATAGATCAGGGGTTAGACATTTTTTCTTTTTCTTTTTTTTTTTAAATTAATTAAGTAATTAATTAATTAATTAATTAATTTTTTTGGGGGGGGAGAAAAAATTGCATATGTGATAATGTGATATCTTATGTTTTTATTTTTCATTAAAAATGCAAAAAAAAAATATTAATAAAATAAAATAAAATAATAAATAGAAAAATAAATAAATGAAAATAAAAAAATAAAAAAATAAAAATTGAAGTTTCCAAAATTTGTAAAATAAAAAAAAATAAAAAAAATTGAAAAATATTAGTTATTCAATGAATGACAAAATAAATAAAATAAATAAATAAATAATAATAATAATAATAATAATAATAATAATAATAATAATAATAATAATAATAATAATAGAAATTTATTAATTTGCTAAAAATAATACTGAACCAAGATTATTTTACAGGTTTTAAAATGATTCATGGATGCAAAGAAAAGCCCCTGATTAAAAGACAAGCTAACACTGACCTGAACATTATCGCAGGCGTCTGAGCATCAGCTGATTGATTTACAAAATGAGATTGAGGAGGAAACTACAAACTATAAATTTGGACAGCTTATTTAAATGTAAGAATGCAATGTGATATTTATTCATGCACATGAGGATAAAACAGCTCATCAGTGTTTGTCATCCCATGTGTACATCCTCTATTAGAGCTACTGTGAGCTTTGATATGCAAAATAATCTGATTTTAATAATATCTTAATCTCCTCTTTAATGGAACCAGCAATTATGTCATAAATGGATTTGATTTATCCTTTCTTAGTGCCAGACATAAACGATGGATCGTAACTCGCTTAAGAGGCTGCGAGGAAATCATGGGATTAGCTCCAAAACAAAGAACGAATCCTTCATTCATTTAACATCAATCACTGCTGCTGACAGAAACGCTGACCGCAGTGATTTAACGAATATCCTCAGAGGTGACACTGCACTGAAGTGTACGTCCACATATCATCTCAGGAAGGTCAACGGCCTCCATCACTGATTCAAGTCTGTGATCCAGACGCTGCTGTGTGTCATGATGTGATTCTTCTGTAAAGATTTTGTTTAAACGGAGCAATTCGTCCATTACCCCAAGGCCTTACAGCTCTGACACCTCAGCGTTTGATATTTTACGACTCACAATTCCTCCAGATGGATGTAAAGTTGGTTTTTGTGCTTAAGATGAGAGATCATTCTGAAAAAATGTCGACTCATTCTGCGCTTTTTAATTTATTTCTGCAGAACGTTTGTCCGAGAGAGCAACTTCTGTCTCCAAATGACCGTTTCCTCTGCAGTTTCTGTTCTGTCTGGTACATCATAAAAACATTTGCGGGCGCATTTTGGGGGAGGATTAAAATTAATGGGCTAGAAGCCAAGCTGGGAACAAGCAGCGATGTGAATGCTGTCAGTGTGGAGGCCATTATAGCGTTCCATCTGAATTATAAACCCTCCCCTGGGTGAGGTGGGCGCTGCATGGGTGCGTGACTGCCCACTGGATGGCTCCCCTCAGTGACACGGCTGGCTGGGAGGGCGACCAGGCGTTTCCCTCGTTATGAGACGTGTCAGTGTCACTCACACAGGCGTGGCTGACAGAAGACCCTATTACCCCCCCAGATCCCCTCCACCCTCAGAGACGGCTTTTACGGCCCTCAGTGAGGCGGGGGAGGCAGAGAAAACACTTCAATGGTCTCATTAACATAACCCCCACTAATAAACGTCTGCTCCCATCACATGGA
The DNA here is from genome assembly GCF_033239565.1 of Halichoeres trimaculatus. NCBI lineage: Eukaryota > Metazoa > Chordata > Actinopteri > Labriformes > Labridae > Halichoeres > Halichoeres trimaculatus. Next base: position 37,065,789 of record NW_027437186.1, on the reverse strand, counting down.
GTGTCCATGAGTGAGATTGTTCTGGAAAGATGTTCAAAATGTGTTTCCGTTTTCAGATGAAGTTTTTTTAAGACTCTCAAGAAGCAATGTCACGTCACTCCGATGAGGAAAAATCTCCACCTTGACGAAGCCTGGGTATTAAATCGATTAATTCAGAGTTTTTTGTAGGAAGGGACAATCAAAAAATAGAAATTATTGAATTTTTTTCTCCCCTACTATTGCACACCTTCGGTAAGCTTCCATAACCACCCTGTTTCCTTCACAGAGATGCACACAGAAACAAAATGGCTACTCCTGACAAGAGCCAGAAGTTTTGTGTGATTCTGGGAGAATCTGAGTTGACAAAAATAAAAAAATATATATATTTTTTCTTTCAAGAGTCTAATCACTTCTGGCACTACCTCCCGACACATTTTACAATCCTTGAAAAAAATACACAAGAATGTCAGCTGTTAATCATCATTAAACGCAATGTTTAACCTTGTTTTTCACCTCTTATAACTAATGAAAAAGAAACTCTTCAGAAAAAAGAGGACTTGGATACAAGACAGCCAAATGATATCTTCAAATCCCCACACCAATCAGACGTGAGAAACATTTCTACCAGGTGTGTTAATTTTTTAAAGTTTGACCACAGCCCATCTGGAATGACTGGGGAGATGGATTTTTTGACCTATACTGCAGCCAGCCACCAGGGGGAGCAGTTTTTGTGGAGACCTCACTTCAAGCCGAGCAAGATGACGTCCATTATTTTAACACTTTAACTAGCTTGAAGCGTTTTGCCTCAGCTCATCTATAGGGTGTTGTTTTATCCTTCAATGACAGACATGACCAATTGAACCATGAAGCCAGAGAAAATGAAAAATTAATTTTTGTGTATTTTTCTTCAGATTCAATAATGAGAGAATTCTTTGTTAAAGTTTTTGGAAATGTAAAAGTGCAGTTTTTAAAACAACTGAAACTTCAATTCCAGTGAGACAGGGGTTACTTCTGTTAAGTTTTTGATAGAATTAAAACTTTTTTTTTTTTAAATTTATTCGTGTCATTTGTAATTTTTGTTTTCTTTAAAAAGTAGTGGGGAAAAAAATCATAAGAAATGGTTAATTGATTTCTTTGTGGAAAAATCTGAGCTTTATTCATAGACCATATTGCCCGGCCCTACCCTGAACTGTAAAAACTTAACCCGCACAAAACATGTATTTTGAGAGTCTATGAGACGTTATAAAGTGACACCAGTTGCTGCTGCTTGAGTATAAAAAACCCCATTGCACTGCAAAAACTGAAATCTTATCAAGTGTTTTTGTCTAATTTTCAGTAGAAAATGTCTTTTTAGACTTTATATGAGCCACATTCACCTGACCAGAGCAGAAAAATGTCTTGTTTGAAGTTATTTAAAGACAAAAATGAGGTCTGAATTGCTGTAACAAGTAAAAAAAAAATCTGCCCATGGAATAAGAGAACAATTGTTGGAAAATTATCCTGAAACTAGAATAATGTCTCAATACAAGAAACTTTTCTCTTGTCCATCTTATTGGAGATAGATCTTACGTTCCCAATAACCATGGTTGTCACTTCTTAGCTCACACCTGAGAACCAGCACGTCGTCCTCACCTCCTTCTCCTCACCTTGTGGGAAACATCAGGCCTAGCACCAGTTAGCATTGACATGCTACAGGCTGCTAACAGCTGATTTTACATGTAAACAATGCAGCCATGGTTACATGTAGGATCTTCAGACAAACACAGGAGAAAAAGTAGTAAAAATAACACTGAAGACAAAACCAGACCTAATTTTTGTCTTTAAATAACTTGAAACAAGACATTTTTCTGCACTGGTCAGGTGAATGTGGCTCATATAACGTCTAAAAAGACATTTTTTTAAAAGCAAACTTAAAACCTAACTTTTGAGTCTGGCCTTTAACTGAGTTTTACTTTTACTTTTTTATCTATTCATCTTATTATGTTTGGATCTTCGTCTTCTTAAAGGCATAAAATCCTGATCTTTAGTTACTTTCAGCTTTTTAATTTTGCATCTTAAAGTTTTAGTTCGACTTTGTTTCTCTTTCACTGCCATAATTTTTATAATTTTTTCTTATTTGTTTCTTTTAACTTGGTTGTTTTATTTCCTTATTGTGAGTTTTTTTGTTTGTTTTTTTTTGTCAAGCACTTTGTGTTGCCACTATTGTGCATGAAAAGTGCTTTACAAATACAGTTTGAATGATTGATTTTCTACTATTACCTATAGAGGATCTCCAGGATTTAGAATTTTTGATGTTTACAGATTTCAACAATTTTACAATTTAATGAAGCTAAATTTTAAGCAAACTCCAAATTATCACTTAATCTGCCATCAGAGAGTCCATTTGTTTCACAGTTTTCTAGGACATAACCCACACGTATGTTTCTCTGTGTGTGTTCTTGCTGATCAGCTGTTTGGGTCAATAAGCTTCAAAGAGATAGAAATAAAACTTTGAGTAAATTGATTTTTATTCATTAGCAAGTGGCTGCAAGCTAAACGAAGACGAAAAGGAACCAGGAATAAAAGTGAAGTTGTGATATCTAAAGATTTCAGACTTGGATTGTATCAATACAAAAACAGAATGGATACAGAAATATAGGTATGGTTTTAAAATGATTCATTAAAAAATAAAGTCATGTAAATATTCAGGAATATGAGTGACCGTGCTCTCAGTACGTTTAGTTTCACGCCTCAGCCTGTGAAGTGGCCGTCAGAGGAAAACATCCAGCTGGCTGTCAAAACACACACAGCACAGACTGTACGCTGAGGATACACTGATTAAAAATAAAGTAATGTTGATATGATGATAAGAAACAAATATTCGATGCACTGCTCTCATAAAAGCCGGCGTCTGAAATCGCCGTTAAGTATGTTACAGCCGGTCATCCCCAGAGAAAAATGATCCACTTAATTAAAAGGACCAGCAGGAAAGGCTCTGAAACGATGACGGTATAATTATAAAAGACCCATTTCTGTTAATCCTTGGCTCTGCAGCGAGGAGCCTCACATGATGGCGACAGGCCACAGTCACCAGCGCGGCGCGGGGACCACACAGGGCTTTAACAAGTCAGGGCGTTGGGAGCACGGCGGGTCTTTAACGGAGAGCGTGTGGAGCTGGGATCCAGCTCAGAGGTCCACCGGAGGGTTTTTACTGCAGCAGAAAAACCAGCGAGACTATTTTTACAGGACGAGGAGTCAAGAGGCGAATCATCCGCATGTTTATGAGTCAGGTCTGTGGATAGGGTTCAGATGGTCGGTGCACGGTTTGACCCCGAGGAGCCGAGCTGGAGAGCTGATGATCTCTGAATCCTTGAGGAGCTTGGATTGAAACAACAGAGATATGTGCATGATGTTAAAGTTTAGATATATTAAAACGCTGCACATATTCTGCAGCAGGAGCAGGATTTTGACAGTTAGCATGCCTGTTAGCATACATACTGCTAGGAGCGCTGAAGGACTCTGGCTCTGTCACATTCTTAAAAAAACTTCCCAAGTCCAGTAAAAACAGACAGTTAACTCACAGGTTGGAGGTAGAATTTGGTCACATCAGGTCAAAGGTCATTTTCAGGTGTAATACTTAATAATATCATCAAATACCGTCCCATTCCTCTCGTTAGCGCTGAGCTTTGAGCTTGAGGTGGAATCTGTGCCGCTTCGTCTCCGTGCCGGGCCCTTTGATTTGTGTCCCACAGCTGGGCCTGGGGAAGACGTTTCAGTGGGCAGCTGCAGACGCTTAATCTCCCCTGCGCTGACACCGGCTCAATTAGCAGATAGCAGACTTTGGGATCCTGCAGGAAAGTTGTCAGGGCCTCGTCAGATAAATCACCGGAGAGGACTCTGCGCCGGCTATCTCAGGCTGCGGCCCCAGTGGCCCGCTTCCCGCTTTGTTTGCTTCCTCTGACTTACAGCGGGGAACAGGGGCTCCTCTGACAAGAGCTTTAATTACTCTGAATTATGGGTTACAGTAAAGGGAATATCCGTAATTATGAATTTGTTTTTTTTTTGCAAAAGCAATCAGTTTAATTACTGAGTAACTCCAAAGGATGTAATAGTTTTTAATTTAAACTTGAAAAAAAGTGTTGGACTTTTATTTATTTATCTGAAGTCAGCAGTAAAATGTGAGAGAACACATTCAGTTCACTTGATTTTTTTTTTTGTTTTATTTATTTATTTTCTTTTTTTTTTTTTTTTTTGTGGATCACCAAGAGGAATAATCATTTTGGTAACAGCAGTTTCAATAACATTGATCCAATTTGCACTTTTTCCATCTTCATTTTTACACTATCATGAGAATAAATTGAGCAATAGTCTGGAAAAGAAATAGAAACTTAATGCCAAAAATACTGAGGGACTGTGAGGGATGTGCACCTTTCACCTGAGAAACAATACTGTACCAATGCCAGGTATCTCGGTACTCAATGGTACCAATATTTGGTGCTTTTTTGGTGTTTATGGGGGAATAAATCAGTGCACTTCAATACAGCTTCCTGAACGATACTGTTTTTTTGGTACCAATTTTATAATGTCAATTTATCAAAAAGGAAATTACTTTACACGTTATGGTACAAATCTTAAGTTTTATTTTTCAGCTGTTGTATATTTCCACTCTGAGCAGTTTTCTTATTAAAATAAATAACAAATTAATGCCCCGTGCAAAAGAACAGCTGCAAACAAGACAGGTCAGAATATGCTGAGGGCATCTTAAATGTGTTTATAACTGTAAACAAACTTAATTCTGTTTATTTATTTTTTTATTATTATTGTCAAATAATAATATAATGTCAAAATAATCCTCCTGCTTTATCCGGGGTTGGAATCGGCAAAACTGACTAAAAGAGACGAGTGTAAGTGTGATTCTTTAGCGTGAAGACATCTTCTCAGGCTGTAGCGTACGTCGTGGGTTATACGCTCTGCTCACCTCTCTGAAGCGTCCCAAAGCTGAGAAGTAAAATGAAACCGAGCACCACGCACTTGAAGTCACACTTGCCGAACGAACTGAGCTTCAAGGTTATGCTTTTGGTGTGGATCATAGACTGTTAAAAAATGGACGTGATCTTGCTTGACTCGAAGTGAGGTCGCCACCTTTTGGGTTATCTCCATCCAAAGACATTAATCTGTGTTATTCACATGTTCTGTTTGCAAAGACTCTTGGTCTTTTGCATACAGGAAGTCTTAGCTCCAATTTGGCAGAATTACATTTTTAGCCTTCCATTATTGGAGAAGTTGGCAAAATATAGTGTCAAGTACTGGCGGTGGGTCAGTACCATAGACTGTAAAAAATTGACATCTTCTTGCTTGGCTTGAAGTGAGGTCCCCACAAAAACTGCTCCCCCTGGTGGCTGGCTGCAGTGTTGGTCAAATAATCCATCTCCCCAGTCATTCCAGGTGGGCTGTGGTCAAACTTTAGAAAATCAATACACCTGGTAGAAATGTTTCTCACGTCTGATTGTTGTGGTGATTTGAAGATATCATTTGGCTGCCTTGTACTCAAGTCCTCTTTTTTCTGAAAAGTTTTGTTTTCATTAGTTATTAGAGGTTAAAATTAGGTTTTACGTCACATTTAACAATGATTGACAGCTGACGTTCTTGTTTAATTTTTGGGGATTGTAAAATATGTCAGGAGGTAGAGTCAGGAAGGGATTAGACTCGTAAAAGAAAAAAAAAAAAAATATTATTTTTGTCACCCAGCTCCACTCAGATTCTCCCAGAATCCCTCACAGTCTCTACTGCACAGACTCTGGCTGTACAATGCTTGAATGGTTGTCTATGGTATGGACGGCCGGTGTGACCCCTGTCAGCTTTTTGAGAAGCAGCGTGTGCTTGAGATCAGCGCTTTTATGTCAGTCTCCAAACTCCAGAGAAATCTGTTGAAATTTGTTGAAGTCACTTTTTTCCAAAAAGAAACAAACAAAAAAACAAAAAAACACAAGTTTAGTCTGAAATGTTGCTAAATACATCGACAGAGCTGCCAAGTTGGCAACAACCTGCATCCTGTGTAACCTTACAGCCAATCACAGGTGGTATTATCAGAGCTTGATCATGTGATTAACCTTTTGGATACCAGACAAAGACGAGGCGTGTTTTGAAACTCGGTTGGTGCCATGAAACTACCAAAGTTTGGTACCCAGCCTTTCTCAGTGTATAAACTTATAATGCTGTGTTCATGTCCAGCTCCGTCTGACTGCACGTGCTCAATGGGTTCCCTCAGAGACCAGAGGCCTGTTTGTGTAATACGTGTGGTGTGAGCACATTGTGAAGCCGGCTCTCCGGGGCCTGATGTGATTTCATAACACAGTGATGCTGGTCCCTTAACTCTGGACCAGGTTTTTCTCGCTCAGTGGCTCGGTTTCTTTCTCCACCATGAGATCGAATGTTTCATCAACGCGTCTGATTAAACTTCATTTCAGACTGGAGACGTTTGCTGCCTCTGAAACTGGGTCATTTGGCGTAAAAAGAACAGCTGCCTCGGTCAGAAACTGGGAGTGACAGAGCTCTGCGTGTTGCCCTGAGTCTGATCAGGAAAAATGTAAATCTGCGGCCGGAGCTGCTTGGATGAACTAAGCGAGGAAGAAAAGGCATGCAGAGAACACTCCACTGCACAGCGTGAAGTGTATCCAGCGTTTTCTAATGTTTGCCGTTGGTGGAGACACTGGATGTCTTATTGAATTTACTACTTTTTAGCATCCCTTTTATTTCCATACCTCACTACATGAAAGGATTCATTATCCGCTGCACACAGGGACTCTCAGCGCTCCGCTTCATTTTTTGACCCATTACTCTGCCGTACATTAGACCCAACATTTTCTGGGGTGTTTGGCAGAAGCAGCAGCAGCAGCGAGACATAATAGGATACATAAAAGAAAAAGTGCATTTTAAACATTAATGAAGCAAAATAATGAAAACAGAGGAGAGCACAGCTTTGAGAAGCAGCTCCTCGTGCAGCGGCGGTTTACAGTAACTCTCCGTGTTTTGTCCAGGACCAGGGTTTGGATCAGAAAATGCAAATGTGGAGGTTGATCTCTCACATGTAGGTGAATGTTACAGGAAAGCTGGAGCTGTGGGATCAGCTCACACTGAATTACCTTAGCGTGGATCTGCTGCATGTAACGTTGCCTCATATTTGCATAAGCTACATGCATGTTATTAGCGTGTTTATAATAAGGGAGCAGGATGTCAGCAGAGTTCCTGCTCTGCAGGATAAGCTCTGATCTGGATGTTGGAGGCTGTTTGGCTCTGAGCTTTGGAGCAGACGAACCAAAGACAAAAAAAAACATTGTGGTTTCTGAGTTTACTGGTGTTGTGTTCCTTTAGGGCTTTTATTTTGAAAACCATCTTAATTTGAAGCACATTTTCTTGTGGTATGGAGTGTGTAAAGTTCTCCATATGCTACTTATCTTTTTCCTTCGTGAGCTGCAGACGCAACATCATGAGTATTTTAGTTTCATAGGGAACATTCAATAAGGTCAAGATATGACTATTTACACACTGCAAAAACTGAAATCTTATCACGTGTTTTTTGTTGTCATTTAAGTAAAAATTGTCTTATTATACTTGATATGAGCAACATTAAACTGATCACCCCCCCCCCCCCAAAAAAAAATAAAATAAAATAAATAAATAAATAAATAAATAAAATAAAATAAATAATTAAAATAAAATAAAATAAAATAAAATAAAAAAATCTTATTCCAAGTTGTTTAAAGACAAAATGAGGTCTGAATTGCTGTAACAAGTAAAACAAAAATCTGCCAATGGATTTAAATAAATTTGATGGAAACCAGAATAACGTCTTATTGTTACAGCAATTCAGACCTCATTTTGTCTTTGAATAACTTGAAACAAGACATTTTTCTGGGCAGTTAAATGTGGCTCATACTGAGACAAAAAAGACATTTTCTACTAAAAAATGAGACAAAAGCACTTGATAGGATTTCAGTTTTTCCAGTGCAGTAAAATTTATTTAATGTACACAGAGATCAAAATTAGAGAACACTAGAAAAAACTAAAACCTTATCAAGTATTTTTGTCTTATTTTCAGTAGAAAATGTCTTTTTAGACTCAATATGAGCCACATTCTATGAAGGTGTTTCTGGTGCAAAATGTTTGAGCACCTGTGACATTGAATTTCTATGTATATCAGTAAATCTGATTTCCCACTCTCTGAGTTGTGTACTTGTAAAACAATTTCTTGTATGTATCATTTTTTTTTTTCTTTCCACAAATTCAGCACAAAAATACGCATTCACAAAATCATTATTACAGGAGCACAAATCCTTTTCTACAAGCAACATATTTCAACACTGACACGCTCACATTTGCACCTATTCTTGCAGCGCACTAGCTGCAAAACATACTTATGCACCTGTAACGTATGAAGTGAAGGTGCGGTGAGAATTTGAATTTGTGTAAATCTGGATGTGAACTTGTGCAATAAGTATGTGAAATAATTTACCTCGAAAATATCTGTGTCCTCTTACACACAGGCACAAATTACTACTTACAATCACTCAAATCCTTCCCACGAGTCACACATTCTCTGTTTTCTTTCTCAGAAATCGTACTTCTTGTTCTGCTGAGATATTTGGTGCAAGACTCCAAAAGAGAAACTGCCCAGCCAATCAGAGCTTTTTTTTTTTTTTCAATCCAAGGTTGGTCGTTCGTCCCACAGCCAACTGACCCATAGCTAAGCCCCTCCCACAAACAACTACAGTCCAATCCTACTTTGGTAATTTGGTGAATGTAGTTCTCAAAAGCATATTGAAGACCCTTTTGTCTGCTTCTCTGTGGTATTGCTATAGAATATGTCCTGAAATTTGCACGTCTCCAGAGAAATATCACTCACCGGTACCGCTAAAAACTCCACATTTCATGCTAGGAGGGAAAGCTTGCCAGGAGAGCAACAGTTGTGGTTTTGCACCAAATATCTCAGCAGAACTGGAAGTATGATTTCTGATTTGCTTACTTGTAGTTAACAGAGAATGTGTGACTCATGGGGAGGATTCGAGTGGTTGAAAGTAGCAATTTATGTTTGCACTGTCCCATGGGCCCACTCTTAACTTTTTTATTTTTTTAAATCAATTAATTTATATATTTTAAAAAAAATTAATCTGTAAAAAAAGAATATCGTTATTTTTTTCATATTTTGCTCAGTTTGCTATCGTTACTCGCCCTGTCTTTAAAGATTGAGTTGAATGTGGAAGTCTTTCAGCCAATCTGAAAATAAAACAAAACACTTAAACGGTGTTACGACTCATTCAACCTCAAATTAAACCTGCCGGACTGATTTTAGGGAAGACTGTAGATTTTTGTCTTTAATTGCGTTCATTATAGCACCACCCTTTGGCCAAAACCACGGAGGGCAACTGGAGGTAGGTCCAACAGATCCACTAAAACATTATAAAGTACAATCAAATATTTAAAGAGCAAAAGGAATCCAGATCTTCTTAAAAGCAGTAGAGTATCTTTATCTTTATAGTAATCCAAACCTCATTTTTGTCTTTAAATTACTTAAAACAAGACACTTTTCTGGGCTGGTCAGGTGAATGTGGCTCATATCAACCGCAATAAGACCATTTTTTACTTGAAATAAGACAAAAACACTTGATAAGATTTTAGTTTTTTGCAGTGGACAAATCATGATTTCCTAAATGTCAACCTCACTCCGTTGCCCTCTCATGAAATTACTCTATCACAAGTGACAGGGCGGTGGTTTAAGTATACTCTGAAGCACAGAATAAAAACTTAAACCAGATTTTCTAAAAAGAACAGTGATCAAACTTAGAGGACACTTTCAGATCCCTCCCAGTAATCAGTGTCAGTCCAGCACCTGGTGCCAGTCTCCTTAATTATCTGTCAGACCTGAGTCAACTGGCAGCCTGACTTCCAGTTTACACTGAGGTCGTTCAGATTTGGATCAAAGAGATGATCAGGAGAGAATATCTGTGATATCCAGAAAATTACATCTTCACAAAGTCACAGATTCATTCAAGTCCTCCAGGAAGGCCGGGCGTCCACTAAAGACCACTGAAAGAGGGGAGAGGATAATACGGAGAACCTCTGCAGGGTAAGACAATCTCCTCATACTGTGTCTCAGCGTTTAAGAGCATCTGGACTGAAAGCCGCTCATTAGCAGAAAGAATCAAAAGGCTAAACCAACCTCTGCTGAGAAACATGTTGTGTTTCTGTGTTGCTTCATCTCAGCATGTTTACCGTCGTTGACCACAGAATATATCCGCTGGTCTCCAGCTCTTCCTCTGGTGAAGGAGAGGTTTTAAACATCTCCTGTGGAGTGTTTTGGTGTTGGTGGATTTTTCTTTTCCCCTGAGCATTGCCTCGACCATTTTTGAGGTGACAGTTTACCGACTGGCTCCTCATATTACTCGTGTCCCTGCTCGTCTGGGTCACTGCAGTCCTGAAGTGTCTGCATATTGTTTTGTTCCTCCATCACCTTCTCTCCTTTCTCATTTCATGACCTGGAGCAACCAAAATTTTCCAACATGGCCAAAACTTTAAAATCATCTCTTTTTCTAATTCTCACTGCTTAACATCTGAGACAGTGAAAAGAGGAAGGGCGATATCTGCTGTAGTTCCTACTTCCCTTCACCCTGCCCCATCATTTCAACCTGTTGGAAGATTTAGACCAGGGGTTTGCAACGTTCACTTTCAAAGGAGACATTTTTCTACAGCTCTCCTAAATTAAAGTCATTCCTGAGCAAAAAAACCCTTCTTTATCTTCACAATAAAGACAATAAAATGTATAAAATTCCATACATAGTTAAAATCTGTTAAGTAAATTTTTATCAATACAAGAAGCTTTCTAAATTTATGCAGTTGTACTTGTGATGTCCTAACTAGTCATTTTTATAAAATATGGGGGAAAAAAAGAAATATCAAAACATTTCAAAAGATCGGAATTTTTTTTAACTGGCATTAAAAATACATTTAAAAAAATAATTTTAAAAAATAGATAAATAAAAATTGAAGAAAATATCTTTGGATTAAAAAAGTGCAAAATTTGAAAATTTCCAAATTTTCAAAATTTACAAGAATTAAAAATAATAAAAAAATTGAATGAAAAAAATCTTGTCTTTTTCACATCTTCAAAAAAAATGTGTTTTCAATAACTTGCAAAACATTTCCTGAATTATTTAAAATTCCAAAATTTGTAAAAATTTCAATTATAAAATTTCAAAAAATTGCAAACTGTAAGAAAGATAAAAATTCCAACTTTGCCTTTTTTTTAAATATGAAAAAAAAATCAAGTTATTATATATATTAAAAAAATTCAAACCATTTTAAAGGATTAGAGTTTTAATTTAAATGCAAACATTAAAAATGAAAAAAATAAATCCACAAATGAAAAAAAAGCAAAATATTCAAAAAAAGTTTTGAAATTTAAAAAATTATTTAAAAAAATCCAAAATTTAAAAAATATGTTTTTTTGTTGATGTAAAAAATTCAAAAAATCTTTTTATTTTTTATCTTTTAAATTTCCACATCTGAAAAGAAAATGTACTTTCAAAAACTTTGAGTCTATTTTAACTTCAAAAATTTGTCAAAATGTTGAATTTTCAAAACTGTTTTAAATGTTGGAAGTTAAATTAATACATCCAAACAGAATTATTCATCTTTAATTGTCTTTAATTATTAATATCCTCTGAGATAAAAATAAAAACTCTTTATTTAAATAATATTTTTTAAAGCTACAAGGAGCCACAGCAGAGGAGTCAAAGAGCTGCAGGTTGCAGAGGAGACACTTTATTTCCAAGAAACTGAAACCATCAATGCCATAAAATCCTTTTTTTTTTCATTGAATTCAAACACCCACAGTCTTTTTTTCTCAGGTAAAATAAGGTGAGCAGTCCAAAACAAAACTAAGATGACCTTTATTTCTATAGCTCTCTTTGGGTTCTGACACGGCTCGCCTGCTGCTTTACAAATGTAAATGTATTGTACAAGGCTGTAAGCTTTGCTGAAGTAGCGCCTTCCACTAGCAAACCCAAAGAACCATGCATAATAGCAACAGCTGTTCATGCATTTTAATCCAAAGCAGCGGCCTTTCACTGAACGGCTCCATCTTTCTTCATTTCTGCAATTACAGACTTAGTGGAGAGTTTGGCCTCTGCAGATCCTGGAGAGGAGGCAGCGGCCGCGTACCCTTTCTCTGCACACCAGCCTTAACGCTGTCTTTGCTCAGACTGCTCAATAATTACATGCATTTGTCTCGTCTTGTCTGCTGTTGGTGCGTTGAACAAAGTGCTCCTGTTCCAACGTTCACCTCTCGACGGTTTGTTCAGGGAACAGCCATCCTTTACCGTCGGGCCGCCGGCTCTCCAGAGAGATCCAAGGATGAACTTTGTGCAGGGAGGTAATTTATGATGAAGTTGTCCAGGATCTGCTCTGAGAGGTTGTGATGTTTTAGCTGTGTTTTCTCAACATTAGCACGTCCCTTATTAGCCTAGCTTCTCAAAGAGGGCAGTTTCTTCAGGAGGCGACGTCTAATTACGTCTGGGTGAAATGTGTGTTGCATTGATTCCAAGCAAAGCCGTGTTTTGTTGAGGAGGAGAAGTGTTTGACTTGGATTGCTTCCTGTTATTAAAAGATGCTAAAGAGACAGTAAAAACATGAAATGCTGGAAAGAGGGCGGCGGTGAGAGGTGGAAGTTTTAGGTCTCCAGTAATGTTAAATAAAAACATGATGTTTCTGATCAATAATTCACTTCTGCTTCTCTCTGGAGCTCGTCTCCGGGGAGCCCTCGCTGGTCAGCGTACTTTGAAATTAAAGCGCGTTTCATTTCATCTTTCCTGCCAACTGATTTGCTCCTTACCCACTGAGAAGTTATTGACAGCACGTGTTTCCTGGTGCTTCCTGGTGCTGCTGGGTTACGTGTTGACTACCTTTGCTCCCTGGATGTTGGGCTCTGGTTAACCCCCGCTACGAGAGCGCTTTGATGTCAGAATCCCTCACAGGGAGGAATTAACTACATGTCATGTTGTTCTTGTTAATAACGCTTCAAGTTGTGCAGAAAGGCTTTGATTCCTCCCAGGAAACCAAGAAACCGATGGATATGTGATTTAATTTCATAAACACTTAAACGCTCAGGCTGTAATTACCCGACACGTGTTCGACATGTATGAAAACGCCGTGTTTGTGTTTATATCGTGGCATGAAGTTGCATATGTAGTGGCTTTAAAGTCTGAGTTTGCTCCTTAAGGGGAAATAAAATCCACCAAAGCACACATGTACAGCAGCTAACACACACACACACACACACACACACACACACACACACACACTCAGAGCACTTCAGATTGGTTTTGCTGCAGGCTAAAGATCTGAGAGTCTCTCACACCGCAGCGTCTATTGACACTCCCGCCCCTCCCTGCCCGCTCTGTGGCAGTAATAGTAAAGCCGGGGTGCCAAAGGTAATCTAGCCTTGGAGACGAGGCGATAATAGCCACATTGACAGAGCGCTTGTTTATAATAAGAGACTGGATGAGGAGTCAAAGGTGAAAAATGAGTGTGATATTGAAGGAAGGAAAGGGGAAACTGTTAGAGGAGGGTTGTGTTCATGTGATTACGAGGGCGCCGTACGCCCAGAGATGAAAGAAGGTTTCCAGACCAGGGTGGAGTCAAAGATGGTGGAAACAGGGCAGTAGTGTTCATGTAGTGGAAAACTATGATGAAAAATATTTGTCAACAAACCTTTTTCAGGAAGGAAAACTGGATAAAAACCAAGTAAAAAGTCAAACATGATGAGGAAGACTGTGACAAAATATAACAGACACTTTTGTCGTCGAATAAAGAAGAGACAAAAATGTTCGGGAGGGAAGCAGGCCAGGAGCGGCACCATGTTGAAACCATAGACTGTAAAAAATTTTAAAAAATGACGTCATCTTGCTCGGCTTGAAGTGAGGTCACCCCATAACTGCTCCCCCTAGTGGCTGGCTGCAGTATAGGTCAAAAAATCCATCTCCCCAGTCATTCCAGATGGGCTGTGGTCAAACTTTAAAAAATTAATACACCTGGTAGAAATGTTTCTCATGTCTGATTGTTGTGGTGATTTGAAGATATCATTTGGCTGTCTGGTGTTCAAGTCTTTTTTTTTTTTCTGAAAGTTTCATTTTCACTTGTTACACGACGTCAAAAACGAGGTTTTACATCATGTTTAACAATGATTTTTTTTCAGGGATTGTAAAATATGTCGGGAGGTAGAGTCAGGAAGTGATTAGACTCTCAAAAGAAAATAAAATATTACTATTTTTGTCACCCAGCTCAGACTCTGGCTGCTACAATGGCTTCAAAACTGTACAATGCTAAATGGCGGATCCACACTGTCCACTCTTCATACGCCCTATGGTTTAAACCACAGACTGATAAAACCTGGATGTAGTCTCTGAGACGTCACCCGTCTGTTTCTGAAAGAGTGAAATGAAGCTAATCCTCAGACGCAGCCTCATTGATAATGACGCCAGATTTGAGTTTCCTTTCTAACAGCTTCAGGGCACCTGTTAGATGAGCTAAGCGCTGTCTGTGATTGGACAATCAAATGATCCTCATAACCTCTAAACCACAGAGTTAGACAAAAATTATCCACTGTACAGTGTGTGCCGAACACAGACTGTATAAAACATGGACGTAGTCTCGCTGATGTCACCCGTCTGTTTCTGAAACAGAAAATGAAGCAGATTGGTGATAGCGGCCATATTGGTGGTGGCAAGGGCTTTGCGTACAGTTCGTACAGCCATAGGGCGCCTGTCGGTCACGTGACCATCAGCTGTGCCTCTTATTGGGGGAGCTCGCGATCTTAATATCTCCTAAACGGCCGAGTTTGAAAAAACTTCAACCCCCTGTACGGTGGGTGCTAATAGTAAAATGAGCGACTCAAACAGGAGACGGTTTTTGAATCAGGCTGTAAACAGGTTAATTTCTGCTTTGAAAGCAGCTTTTTTTGACTTGGTGTGTTTGTGACTTCTAGCCTCAAGCGAACACTGGAGAAACAGCAGATTTTAGCACTTCAGCATTGTCTCATAGTCTCTGACCGGAGGTTGCCGCTTGGTGCCGAAAGCGAAATCAGTGTTTTAGAGCCAAGCTGTTTTTTTGAATCAGGCAGTAAATACACTTTTAATGTTGTAAAGTCTGTTTTTATGGCTGGGTGTGTACGTGACCTCTGGTCTTTCTGCACCCAGACTCAAACAGATCCTCCATGAACAGCAACTCGTAGTACTTCCACGTAGACTTTATTTTTCTAAACCAGATGTTGCCCCTTGGTTAAAATGTTTCACTGAAGCTGATACCGCTTTCCCAGGGTCGCCTGCAGCCCTTTTGTTTTTTCTCATACACAGCCGCCTGTTCCGATTGTAATATTAGTATTGTGACCCAAGTGTCGTGATGTGTATCATATCATGAGGTTCTTGCCAATATTCACCCCTTGTGTACCGTGCAAAAGCTGAAAAGCACTGTACCGTACCGTAGTGTACCGCACTGTAGTGTACCGTACAGAAGTGTAGCAACCGTGCCCTTGAAGAGCACTGGATAAAACATGTCAGGGCTTTACTGTTAATGTCTCTTGGTTATAATATTTAGTCTATGAACTTAAATTGAATTCAAACATTGATGAATATGTGGTGTTAAAAGAATTTTGCTTGGTTGCTATTTTTTCTTGAATACATATTTTTGAATCTTTTGTACCCCCTGGAGTGCCCTCACCTACCCCCCAAGAGTACACAGACCCCCATTTGAGAACCACTGATTTAGCAGACACTTTTGTTCAATGAAAAGTAGGAAACAAGCAAGAATTTAGACACAAGGGAAAACCTTAGAGAGTACAACAAAGTGCTATGAGTTATTTGGCTGCAGGTTTCATCAAGAGCAAAAAGAAGTGTTTTTTTATTCTCATGGTGAGTAATGTCGCAAAATTAACCACAATTAACAACTGTAACAGTCTAATTAAGCCCATCACCTTTACATTATTTGGCCTCCTGCAGCACTTCGGTCACATCAGTCGTTTTTTTTGCTTTATGAATCTGATTAAACAGTGCAGAGCTGTTCGTCTCATGAGTGAGGTCAGTGCAAGTGAATAAAGAGACACTCCATGGATCCAACAACCACTCTGTGAGCAGCTCAGGTCACGATCTGCGCTCAGAGAGACCTCGCCAAGTGTGTTTCTGAATGTCAGGAGGGATGCGCTGACACACGCTGTACGGTGGTACCTGGCCGATACGCTGGCACACTTTTCTGGACGCGTCGAAACCTATTTGGGCCAGTGTGACAAAAATACAGATTCATTTAAAGCGGAGAACATCATGTACGCGTGTCCGTCGGAGGTCTGTACAGTTTCCCAGTGCCTTGAGGAAACAAATCCTCGCTGCGTCGGCATGCCAACTACAAAAGAGACCTGGAAACCACACTGGGCTGCTTGTCACAGCTCGTTTGGTAAATCCTGTGTTGATATTCCACGTCCTATCACCTCAGTACAGTTTCTCAGGAAGAAGCCTGTGAGTTAAAGTGAAACTCTCTCCTGTAGTCCATGTCTGCTCGTACTTTAGGGTGGGATTAGGAATCAAAGTGGGGTTCAATTTATTTGTCATACTCTGGAATAAAATCCTTCCTAAGTGTTTATTTAAAAGCTGCAGATGAGGAGAGCCAGAGTAAAGCGCTGGCTCTAACCTTTACTGAATGCTACAACAACAACACACAGCGGTTAAAACAACGTCTTTGTCTCTGTTGTCTCATGGAGGCCAGCATGCACAGCCGGGGTTTGGCACCGAAGCGTCCGCAGCTGTCAGACACCAGGTTTCCAACGACGGTGTCACATGACCTGTGGTAACCTAACCTGGCATTCCTTTATGGCCCTGGGAACAACCGCTCAGAGCGTGTGCTTCTTAAGTATCCTCCTCCACAAGTCCAGCAGTTGTTTTTGGAGCAGGAAGACGATGAGTTACTCCCAGACCAGTCATCATTTTCTGAGCCATTGTCCGGGACGATTTCTTTATTTAGTCTGCCGACAGCTCCGGGTTCCAGCAGGCGTCATCTCAGCACGATCAACACGTCTACATATGGCATGAAAGCCGCTGTGGAAAGGTTACCATGGCTACATTAACAGTACTTTCTCTTAAACTGTTGGAAACTAACAGAAGTATCAATGTGTTATGATACACTGAAATATTTCCTGGCTAACACACACCCTGAGAGCCTCGGTGCCAGCAGAAGGTGGGAAGGTGTTGTGAAAGTTGCCAAAGCACTGTCTTAACCAAGTGCCAAAAATAACTATCAGTCAGAGTATGGTATGGTAGAGGAGGCGCTAACAAAAACAGAGCAAAGAACGGTCTTTGGACTGAAACCAGAGCCATTACTGCTGTGCTGTACACATCCAGGAGTCAGTGTTTGACAGAGTGAATGGTTAAACCCACTGCACTCATTCAGCCAAGATCAGGCCATCAACTTCACAACATGAGGAACTGTTTTCTCTAGCGATGAGCCAAAGCCGCCTCCTAAAATTTTTATGGATGATATAAAGGTTAAACCCAAGGGTGTTCAACCTGTGGCTCTGGGGCCAATGTGGCTCTTTGACTCCTTTACAGTGGCTCCTTGTAGCTTTAGGAAAATAAATAAATAAATAAAATTATTATTATCAATATTATTATATATATATTTTTTATGTAGTGTACTGTAGATTAAAGACATCAAAATTAAATAAAATAATTTAACATTTTGTTAAAATAAATATGCATCACACCTGTCAGTTCTTTAAAAAAAAAATATATATATATATATATATATATATATATATATATATATATATATATATATATATAATTTTTTTTTTTTTTTTTGATTTTGCAAACTTTTTGACTTTATTTTTTATTTAAAAAAATATTCAAATTTCCCTAAATTTTACAAGTAATTTTAATTCCTTATTCTTATGCAAAAGCAAATTTTTGAAATTTTTAAATTTTATTGAATTCTGCAAATTTTGAAATTACATTTCTTGTAGTTATTTTTGTGTGGATTTATGACATCTTGGCAAATTTTTAAAATTTGAATATTATGGGGAATTTTTTGCAAAATTTGGCGTAATTTTTAAATGTCATTTTTATTTAAAAAAAATGCAAATTTTGAAATTTTTACTTTTTTAAAGATTTTGCAACTCATTGGAATTTTATAAATTTTGCATATTTGTGAAATTTCCGACATTACGATCTTTTCTCGTTTTTTTTAATATTTGCAAATATTTTAAAATCGATAACTAAGACATCACATGTACAATTTTGTAAAACACTCTCACACACACACACACACTACTACTATTCTTTTAGACAATTATTTGAATGAATGAATAAATAAATGAATAAAAGTTTATTTTGAAAATGTAGAAAAATAACATTACGGAGAAAGACAGCTTAACAAAATAAAAATAAAAAATGTTAAATCCCTAATTCACCATCTTTTGCATATTCAAAAAGGAGTGGAATAAAGTTAAACTTATTATTTCCACCCCCTCTCCAGTTTTCATTGATACACTGTAAGCCAACCTTCTATGCTGGATTTTTGCTCTTTTTGGAATTTCTTTCGCTTGTTTTGGCTGTTTTGTGAAGATAAAGTAGATTTTGTGGCTCCTGAATGACTTTAATCCAGCTGAGCTGAGGAAAAATGGCTTTTATGACAGTGAACGTTGCAGACCCCTGATCTAAGATAAAGTCAGTCGTCACAGTCCTCCAGCGTACTGCTTCATTGAACAGCTGAGTATGAAGTGCCTTGCTTCAGGGCACTGCAGTGTTTGCATGACAGCATCTCTAAATAAGCCTCAATCTGCCGTTTCTGAAGTGACTCACATTATGTTTCAACAGCTGAATGTGGAAGTGCCGGCTGCTCGTTGCCTGCTCAGAAACGGTTTTTAGTCCTCGCTGACATATTTGTGAACTGGGGCTGAACTCTAACAATCATAACAACAGGGTTTCCACTGCTCTGCAGAGCAAACCTGTGATTGTTGTGTCATTTATTCTGCTTCCTGTGTACACAGCCGTCTCGGGGGAATCGTGAGTCATGTAAGCCTCGGGTATTCTGTGTCACTTTGGAGAGTAACATCTGTGACTATCAGCCTAGCATCCTATTAGCCCAAATCCCTGGTTTACCTGGGTATTATATGTAAAACGGAGATTATTATCCCTTTCCTGGGATCTTGGTTACAGTAGAGAGCCGGCTCTGGCTCCTGTTGAATCCAAAATTGCTGTGATTAGGACACATAATCCCATATCACAAGGGAGTAACCACAATGGCTTGAGCATATTCCACCTGACATTTAGTTCAGCCAGATCTCTGATTGGCACTTGATTAGCAACTAATCCATGTCATTATCTCCTTCAGTGAAATTAGTTGAGTAGAAAATGGTGTCGTAAATCACAGAGGTGGAATTGTGGAGGGGCTTTGATCAGCGAGCAGCTCTCAAAAGTGCTGCGCGGAGAGAGTGGAAATATGTTGTTGCCATGGTTACTGAGAAAAAAAAAAACTCAGTGAGAGGAAATATACGGTTTAATGGATGCAGGAAATGTTTGGAAACTTCAGGTCCCATGTGAGAGGGTATTGATAAAAGTTTGGGTTCCTGTTGCCTGAGCTGCCCTGCAGAAGTGTTGGAGTTTGGATCTGAGTGGATCAGCTGGTGGAGCTCGCTCATGCAGGAGGTTAAACTTTAGTCCTACCTGGAGATGTACACCTGTTTATCCACCTCCTCTTACTACACTGCAAAAAAATTAAATTTCACAAGGTGTTTTTGTCTTAATTATAGGAGAATTATTTTTTGTTTTTTAAACCAAGAGTCTGCAACCAGTGGAACTTCTTGCTGAAAAACTTTCTTTTTTTTTTTTTTTTTTTTTTTTGAGAATTTTGCAGCTATTTTTTTTTTAAATTTATTTGTAACCATTTTGCTTATTTTTTAATTTCATTTTTTTAACATTGTTGAATTTTTCTGTAGATTTTGCAATTTTTTTGAGAATTTTGTAGCTGTTTTTTGTATTTTTTTAATTTTTTTTTTACTGTTTTGCTTATTTTTTAATTTCTTTATTTGACATTGTTCAATTTTTTCTGTAGATTTTGAATATTTTTTATTTTTATTTTTGCAAATTTCTTAATTCTATCAATTTCCATAAATTTTGCAAATAATTCCTTTTTTTCTTTAATTTTATTTTCTAATGACATTTGTACAATTTTATTGAAAATAACTAAATTTGTGAAATAACTATTTCTGTTTTTAGGGGGCAAATTTATGAAATACTTGCAAATTTTTGTGATCTCAATATCTTGGGGATTTTTGCAAATTTTGGTACTTTTTTTTATTTTTTTTATTTTGTTTTATGAAAATGTAAGTGCTTAAAACTTAAAATAATTGTTAAAGTTTACAATTTATTAAAATTTTATTAATTGGGCAATTTTATATGATTTATGTCAGTAAATTTGTTAATTTTTTTAAATCAAATATTTGCAAATTTGTTTAAAATATAAAACAAAGATGTCACATGTACAGTTTTATAACACATGAAACTTGTTAAGATAATAATTCAGTATTTTTATTTTTCAATATTAATTATTTCATTTACTTTTTTTTGTCTTTTTTGTGGAGATAAACTAAATTTTGTGGCTCCTGAATGTCTTTAATCCAGGTGAGCTGAGGAAAAATGGCCTCCAAGAAAGTAATGGTTACAGATCGCTGTTTTAGACTATGTATGAACAACATTTACCTGACCAGTCAATAAAAAAATGACTTATTTCAAGTCATGAAAAGAAAACGAGGCCATTGGCAGATTTTTTGCTTGTTACACGTAATTCAGACCTAATTTTCTTTTTAAACAACTTGAATTGAGACATTTTTCTGGACTGGTAAGTTGAATGTGGTTCATATTAAGTATAACAAGACAGTTTTTTCTTAAAATACGCCAAAAATACTTGTTAAGATTTCAGTTTTTGCAGTCTGCACACCTCGTGCTGCCTCCTCTGGCTCCAGTCCTGAACCCAACCCCCAGAGGAGCGGGAAATAATTAGGAGAGAAAATTGCAGCTGACACTATTTCTGAAAAGCAGGGTATTGTAATGAGAGCAGAGCAGGTATTCATTGTGTCTGAGGGAGCGATTGAAAGCCCTGGGTTTTGCGCGCTGCCTGGGAGAAGCTCAGGGAGAGTCAGCAGAGCTTTGCCGAGTCCCTTAATGCATGTGGGAACGGAGCCTTGAGAGGACGAGGCAGAGGTGTCTCCAACAATGGCAGGAGCCAAGGTTAGAGCTGAGTAACTAATTCAAACTGCTCTAGACTGACACACACACTCTCAGGCACACACACTCGTCTCCTTTGTCTCCCTCAATATGGCTCTCCCTCTGTCTCGCTCCCTCCTTGTTCCCATTATGAGTTCAGAGGGATGCCGTCCAGCCAGCGCTCGCAGTTATCTTCATTAGCCGTGTGGACTCGCTGGAGTGGCTGCTCGGGGAAGCTTTCTCTGAGCAAGGCACTCAGAAGATGAATAAATGTTTTGTCCCACATAGGCCCGGCCTAGAGCGGTGGCAGGCTGCGCGCAGAGATAGATGAGGTATTAACGCTTATATTTTTCAACCGGTGCTGAGGAAGCCCAGCAGAGGGCTGGACGGAGGCAGATGCTGCTGCAGGAATATTAAACCTGCTAAATGAAATGTCCTCCATAAAGACTTCTCAACAGGAGTGGAAATACTGCACCGGGCACAAGTGATTCTGTATTTCTGAGCCGGGCACATGTTCATCTGTGAGTCAGACTGAAAGCAGAGATGAGAGGGAAAGAGCCGGCTTTGATCACCTTTCAGAGCAGGATACAGGTGCAGACGAGGAAGGGCACGGTGTTTTTCTTTTCTTTTAACATTTGAATATAATTACTCCGTCTAATTAGAATGGAACAGGGACACAGACATAATTACTGTCAAGCGTCCTCTTGTTGAAAGAGGCTGTGGATGCTGACAAACCATCATTAAACACATGAAATTTACCAATCATTAGGCTTGACCTCGCTGCTTCACGTCTGATGACTCCAATAGTTGTGCAGAAAAAAGTAAACTTTGAAAAAAACGATTGAAATAAGCAATTATTCCAGTTTTTATCACAGATGAAGCCTTGTTCTCCTCTCTGAACGCCAACATAATGAAAAAAGGAGGCCTTTTATCGTCACAGCTCCTCTCATACATGATATACAAGTAGGAATATGGAAATGTTGATTGAAAGCAGCAATAAAACAAGACGGTAAATGAGAAATGAAATAATTTCGTACAAAAGCAGAGAGTAATCAAAAAGCAAAGGGTTGCAGGTAATTGAAAAAGTCACAAAGAGCAGTTTGCAGCTCTGAACAGTAAGGATGCTGCACACAGGGCGTTGATGTAATGTTGGAGCCAGATGTGGGCTTATTTAATCTGCAGGGAATTATGGAGAAAGCCACTTAAATTAAACTCTCTGGACAGACGTTTTGCATGTGTTGTATCAGCGGTAATGGAAATTAAAATCTGCTTTTTGTTATTTAGATAATAAACACCAACGCTGCAATTGATTTTCAAATTAAAGGGACAGTAATTTCTTTATTATCTCTGAGGTTTGATCCTATGAGGTGTTTGTCAGTGCAGCCTCGTTTTTTAACCTCTAACTAATGAAAACAAAACTTTCCAGGAAAAAGCGGATGTGAGAAACTTTTCTGCAAGATTTGTTTATTCATTTTTTAAAGTTTGACCACAGCCCATCTGGAATGACTGGGGAGATGCTTTTTCTGACCTCTACTGCAGCCAGCCACCAGGGGGAGCAGTTTTTGTGGCGACCTCACTTCAGACTGAGCAAGATTTTTTTTCGTCACAGTCTATGGCCGAACACTGGCCTAAAAGGAGGCTGTAGATGAGTCAACTTTCTACATATTTTAGACTGTTTTCAGTGTGTTAAACACAGACTGTATAAAAAATGGACGTCCGCTTGCTCGGCTCAAAGTGAGGTCTCAATAAAAACTGCTCCCCCTGGTGGCTGGCTGCAGTATAGGTTAAAAAATCCATCTCCCCAGTCATTCCAGATGAGCTGTGGTCAAACTTTAAAAAATTACTACACCTGGTAGAAATGTTTGTCACGTCTGATTGTTGTGGTGATTTGAAGATATCATTTCGCTGCCTTATATTCAAGTCCTCTTTTTTCTGAAAAGTTTAGTTTTCATGAGTTATAAGAGGTTAAAAATGAGGCTTTACGTAACGTTTAACGATGATTGACAGCTGACGTTCTTGTGTATTTTTTTCGGGGATTGTAAAATATGTCGGGAGGTAGAGTCAAGAAGAGATTAGACTCTTGAAAGGAAAAAGATTATTATTATTTTTGTCACCCAGCTCCACTCTGGCTACAATTACTGCCACTCTATATACAGTCTATGGTTAAACACACATGTAGAGGTGGGAGAAAAAACTGTTATACGATATATCAGGATTTTTTGTTTGGTAATATCAAAATCGGGATTCTTTGTCAAAGAATTTTATTTATTTATTTATTTTTTCAAACTCCAATTCTTCATTTCTGTCTTTTTTTATAAACTAGATCGGAAAAAGTTCCCACTTTTCTCCAGCAGAGGGCTGATGTTTCTCTCTGACTCACGTGATGTGCATTTTATGGGAAAATGTGGTTCCAGATATAATCTGTAGACATTGTTATTATTTAACTTTTTCACATGGTCTGGAGTTTAAAAAGCAAATTTGGATCAAATCAGCACCCCAAAGATTGTAATCGATCACGAGAATAGCATATCGTCCCAGCCCTACAAGTTAATCTAACTTCTTGTTAGCATGATGCTAACAGGCAGGTGCAGCAAGCAGGAGAAGAAAAAAAATCAGTGTATTGTAGTATCAAGATGTTTTGTTAAGCGATCTTAAATCTTGACTTTTGGTTAATTTAATTTTATTATTTTTTAATTTAATCCCTCGTTTTTGTCTTATGTTTATAAACTGGGTTGGAAAAAGTGGAGATGTCAATAAATTAATAAATCTTAAAAACTGACTCACATGTGACCTGCAGTTTCTGGGGAAAAATGGCTCCTGATAGAGTCCGTAGACATCATCATCATCATTCAACTTTTTCTCTTGGTCTGGTGACAAAAAAGCAAACTACAAATCGGAAATATTGAAGAATCGCAATTTAAGTTGAATCGTTGCCCCAAAAATGGTAAAAGAATCGAATCAGGAGGAAAGCGTATTGTCTCAGCCCGATTCGTTTCAGCTCAGTCTTCTCTTCAGTAACGAACACTGAGTATTTTAATGAGCTGAAAACTGATTTTGAAATCTTTTCCCTTCATTCTGCTTTTTTGTGTTTTCTGTTTTAACTTCTAAAAACAGACAAAAGAGGATAGACCATTTGCGTTCTTTGAGGCAGGGAGTGATAAAACTGTAGCCTTCATTCAGAAAGGCCCTGAAGTACTGCTGTGTTACCAAATCCTTCCCGGCTCCGTGGTCAGTTCCTCGTTAAGAGGACGAGCTGACCGGGATCTGAAGTACGTCGTTTAACCCCCCTGAAAAAACGAGTCAGTATCCTTTAAACATCTCCCTTTGATTCTCTCAGTCTGTTTACCTCCTACTCCTTCTCAAATACACACAAACTACCCATGATGCACCAGTGGCACTCCACCCTTTCTGTGAAGCAGTCTAAGTAAAGCATGTAAATTAAATCTGTAGCTGCAGCATCCCCGATCCTGGCACTCACCCAGATCAGTTCAGCATCTTCTCCGTTTCTGTGCTCCGTGAGCAAATTTCCAGGCTCGCTGTGAATCTGACAACACATGCACAGTGACACGCTCGACGCCATCAGAGAGGGCGAGGAGCGCTTCACGCTCACTGTAGCTCAGGCACGCATGAACACGGAGAGCAGCGAAATAGAAGATGAAACTATTATCTGCAATCTTATTCTTCAGACTGGGAGATGAAACACAGAACCGTGTATGCTTTTGCTCGCCGGGTTCCCAAGGTGCTCGTAGGTAAGAGATCAGCCCGGGCTGCTGGTGATGAGGAGAAGCGTCTGGGGAGGCTGGCGTCCTGCGGGAGTGCTGCAACCTGGAGGAGAGCGTTATTAAATTTAACCTGGCTGCTTTTATACGACCGTAAAAAGATCAGAGTGTACTTTAACACCTGTTCTGAGGAGGCGTAAAAAGTGACCTCTCCTTCCTGAATCTGGGCAGGAACAGGAAGTATTTCACAGTAACGGCCTGTGGACACTTTATTTCATGATGAACACAAAAACCATGTTCTCATTCGCTCTGTAAAAATATATTTATTTAGTTTGGGAAGCAGGTCTACAGCTGTGTTGGGAGATTAAATCCAGTGGTATTCAGAGAAGGAAAATTAACTGATATCTTTGATGAAGTTTACTGTACAACGACTCGTGTGGCAAAAGAAACACATTGATTACTTGTTTATAAACACAACGTTCAAACTGGGCTCAGTGCCAGCTGCAGCCCACACCCACAGGCTCAGACCGTGACTATGACTACCTGGACACAAAAACTAGCCCAGCAACCACCCGTAACATCGCGTTTCGACGTGGTAGAGACTTGAGAGCCGTGCACCTGACTTAGCATGTTAGTGCAAGCAAACCACAAGGATTTGTATCTAGCTAGCAGAACGCTAACTCATGCTTCTCTTCGTCCTTTGCTGCTCTCCAAGTTCCTGAAAGTGGAGCCAAGCTTCACCCTCAACAATCTTCACCTGTTTGGTGTTTCGTTTCACTTTGGTTGTTTTTCTTGCTATCGTAGCCGCTCTAATTAGCTTCTTCCCCTGCTGATCAACACGGAAAGTCACTTTCCCACGACATGCGCTGTGATTGGCTGTCCCTTCTTAAGACCCACTTTTTCTCCCTGGCCTTTGAAGCACAGTAGCTGGCGATTGTTTTATTTATTTTTATTGATTTTATTTATTTAATTTTGCTTCTTCTGTATTTTTTATTCATTTTAAATTTGTTTTATGTCTTTTATATTGCTCCTTGTCCTTGACAAATTCATTTTACTTATGTTTTATGTCTATTCTTTTATCTTGTATCTTATTCACTGTCTTGTCTTGCACAGCACTTTGTTTTAACTATGGTTGTTTTTTAAAGTGCTTAACAAATAAAGTTGGATTGGATTGGATGTAGTCGTGCCTACTCTCCGCCCAGAAACATCCTGAAACAACCAGAACTTTAACATCCAGGCTGAGGAGGGGGTTAGGGGCAGACGCTGACACTGACACACATGTATAGAGGCCCAGAGGAGACGATTGAGCAGGATTATTCCCGTAAAAGCTGACATTCGTTTCTTTTTTTAGGAAAAACCTGCAGACTCTACTTTTTACGGTGCATCAGAACAAGAGAAAAGCGACTTCTATCCAGAAGTTATTCTAGTTTTAAGCAAATTTGGAGCAAATTTTACTTGAAACAAGAAATTTTTACTCAAAAAAAGACAAAAACACTTGATAAGATTCCAGTTTTTTGCTGTGTAGCCAACGATATGAAACTTGTAATGGTGCCTTTAGGCTTTTTTTAAATTAAACATCATTTAATGAACTGTATATTGATGATTTTCAAAAAGGCTCAAAAACCTAGCTTGAAATGTTTTTACTGCACGAGGCTCATGTTATGCAAACACTGTAAGAAGCCTTTTCGACAGCCTGGTATTCATGAGGAACTAAAGATTTCAGTTACATCTGAACTTTACACGACGGCTTATAAAAGTTTAATCACAGCCGATACCGAGGGTAAACCTGATTGATCTGCTCTAAAAGGCGAAACTGGATCCAGTCAGCAGAAAAAGAGACGTAAGGAAGCATTGAGCGGCCTGTCACTGCTGAGCAGAGACGTAACAAACAGGTGAACACACTTAAGCTCTTAAAGCTCATTATTGCTGAAACCACACACAATAGGAAGGCTGTTTGGCTGAACGGGAGGAGTGACTGTGTGTGTGTACATTAACCACGAGGAGCCTCTGAGCTTTCACTCCAGCCCGTGCATTTAAAGCAATTTATGTTTGCGAGCTGTTGAGAGGCAATTATGATGCAAATAAGCGCGGCTGATGATCACGGACAATCTTGTTTGCAGAGTGGATGTTATAAAAACGTACGGCGTGCACGGCGCTACACTCCCATTGTCAGCAGAGCGATACCTCCTCGTATCCACATCACTGTCACACTCATGTTACTTTCTCCAAACGCCATCAGGATCCGTCTCTGTCAGCCGCCTGTCCCTCACTCCATTAAAGATGATTGATAGAGCCTGAAAATCCTCCGCCCAGCTGTTGTCGTTGACTCATCCCTGAGAGGAGCTCCGAAAAGGGCCGTCCCTCATCAAAAGACCTTTTGTCTGCGCTGACGATGTGACGGAAAGTACGGTTTCTGGAGTCGAACTAATGTCGGCCTCTTTCACAGCTCCTCCTGCTGCTGTGTGTGAATAATTATGACAGATGAGGACAGTGATACCACTCTGTTATCTGGGAAAAACATCACATTTCTTTTCTCTGAAACTCTGAGGATGTAAACTTTGGTCATCCTGAGCTATCTTAACTCAGATTCATTTTAGCGTTTGTGACCAAAGCCGCTCAGAGAGCCGCGTCCCCTGGTTTGGAAAAGTCTTCACAAAGAGAAAGCTGGCTGTTTGTCCCGCTCTCCGTCCTCTCGGCTCTCTTATCCTCTAATGGCCTGTGAGGGTTTTTACAGGACGACTTGAGGAGGGTTTTATGATGTTTCACTGTGATTGATAACACGCTCTTGGAGGGATGTCAGCCTTTCAGAGACGGATAATGTGGATTTCTATCTCTCTGCCTTCTCGTGTAAGACGTCCCATCAATCAAGTGTATCGCGGCCTTAACCCGGTAAAATTAAAACCTTAGGGGGGCGGGGGGCTGGGGTCTCTGAAGAACCAGGGCACACACATCAAGAGGGAGCGGGACAGAATCAGAACACGGATCCACATGGTCACGGGCTCTCGGCGGCGGAGGAGAGGACAGCTTTAAGACTCCCAGCACAGGCAGAAAATACAGTTAATGATCTAACTGTATATCGCTGTTGACAGTGCAGAGGGATTACGGGAAGAACAGTCTCATTTTCACCGTGTGTGGAGGCGTTATTAGATCCAAGCCCGGCTAATTTAATTCCTAAGCTTGTCAATATTTACCAGCAACAGGCGCAGCACTATAGCAGAGCCAGTCCTCCTGCGGGGAGGAGGAACACGTGCAGGGAGGACATTTTTAGACCCTAACGATCCACCGCCAAGAATCAAACCCTTCTACTTCATTTTCAGCTCACTCTTTGCTCTGCAAACAAGAGGAGCATGTTCAAACTCCACTTAGCTGCCTCAGAATAAATATGCAAAGGTTATTGTTCCTGGTCTAAGGAGGCCGTAAGAACAGGGACGGATCCAGGTTCATTTTGATTTGAGCAGCAAAGCGGGGGCGCTGTATGAAGTGTGTGAACCAAAGTGTGTAATATTCCTGTAAATCAATCTCTAACTTCAGAAAGTAACCTCTAACTCACACAGAAAGCCTAAGGGTGGTTTTGGGGTGCACGCCAATTTATACTGGATGCACTGCAAGGCAGGGCAGCGCCCATAGCAGCTGGATACGCAAGATCACAGGAGAACCTCATGTTCCTGCAGGAATCCAACCCATGACAACGACTTGCATGGTGATTAATTAGCATGTTGAACTCACCTGTCCCTCTCAGAACTTCAGCAGCTTCAGCTCATGCCTTCTCCTTTCTGTTGGTGTCCTTATAGAAATGATAGAATAGAAAATACTTTATTTATCTCTGAGGGGAAATTCAGGAGGAGTCTCAACAGCTATCAAGAAAACTAAAGTAAGAAAGTGTATAGAAAGCGCTGTTCAGTCTCTGTCTCCTGGATCCTGTCTGCTCACAGCAGGTGAAGCTCTTCCAATGTGGCCTTGGTGTCTGCTGTTAGCTCTGTTAGCCATGTCTGTGAATAGCATGATGCTACTCTGCCCTCTGGTATTCCCTCTGTTGCTGGGTTAGCACAGCTAGCTCGTCCATCTTATTGGAGATAGATCTTACGTTCCCAAT
Organism: Halichoeres trimaculatus; assembly: GCF_033239565.1. Taxonomy (NCBI): domain Eukaryota; kingdom Metazoa; phylum Chordata; class Actinopteri; order Labriformes; family Labridae; genus Halichoeres; species Halichoeres trimaculatus. The sequence continues at coordinate 37,036,723 of NW_027437186.1, read as the reverse complement.
AACGATGGATGGAAGGACAGGTCCATGTCGTCACTTCTTAGCTCACACCTGAGAACCAGCACGTTGTCCTCACCTCCTTCTCCTCACTTTATGGGAAACATCTGGCCTTGCACTAGTTAGCATTGACATGCTAGATGCTGCTAACAGCTGATTTCACATGTAAACAATGCAGCCACGGTTACATGTAGGATCTCCAGACAAACACAGGAGAAAAGTAGTAAAAATATCACTGGAGATGCAAAAAGTTTGGTGTCCATGACCAACAAATGAGCCAAACAAAGTGATGATCCACTCCAAATGCAAAAATGACGAAAAAGAGACAAAATATTACAAAAAATGGACAAAGACGACAGAGCTGCTGCAACAGCCTCAACCACAAGGGCAGTGCTGAGCAACCATGATGTGTTGTCCAGCATAAAATTATGACGTTTTTCACCTCTAAGATTAACTTTCCCTCATCTAAACGTCTGATTTCCTCCGGATTTCACCTGATGATGAGTCTGACCATGTATCAGTGATGTAGTTTTGATAAACAAGGATGATATTTACGACCAGGAGCCAGAACATGGAGCTTTAATTTGAAATGACCCAATACTCTGATCATTTTTGTGTCTGAAACTGGTTTTATCTCTGCCCTGATGTAAACTTCCTGTTGTTGTCTTTTGACCCTTTCCTCAATTTGAAATGTGAGAGAAAAACATGGCTGACATTCGACACATGACACGCACACATATGCAGCAGCTCCTCTTGGCGTCTTTGTTACCTGTTTTGTTGAATTAGTGGATAACTGTGAAACTCCTCTTACAGTCACCAGGACCAGACGTTGGTTTTTGCACGTGAGCTGTAGATCCATGATCCACAAAGTTTTCCTGCTGCCCTCCAAAGAATCAAACCCCTCCACGTGATTTCCAGCCTGCTCTCCTGTGCTGTTATTTAAACACTTGTTTGTTTTGATGTGACAGTGCATACAAACCGCTAATTAGCCTAGCTTGTTGCTTCCATTCTCCTCAGGTAGGCCTAACCTCTCCCTGTGTGTGTTTGTGTGTGTTTGTGTGTGTTTGTGTTCCAGTCGACGGCTGCATACACAAAGCGGCAGGGTCCTGTCTGTATGATGAGTGCCACTCACTAAACGGCTGTGAAACCGGCAAAGCCAAGATCACCTGCGGCTACGATCTCCCTGCAAGATGTGAGTAGGAGTAATTAATATTTTTTGTTTGTGTTGTAATGTGTGCGCCGCAGCCCTGCAGGAATATTCTCTAATCAAGGCGCTGCCATCGAGGGCCACATTACCCGACAGTTAGCGAACATTAAGATGTAGCGGTAAACATTAGAGGGCTGTATTGCACAATGAGGCATTAATCTATATTGTTTTTATGAAATAGCCTCATTTATCTGAACCTGAGGCTCCAGAGCAGCCGCTGGACTGCGGTGCCTCAGTGATGATGCAGAGAAATCTCTCCGACAGAGAAAAAACACCTGGTTTTCTGCACATGCATCTCAGTTTGAATCTCTGTGATGGGTTTTGTGAACGTTTAATTTAAGAAACTCTAAATACACACACACACACTATGCAAACCTGCAGACAATCAATAGCATCCTTTTCCCAAACACAACAGGAAGCTTTCAATCCCAGAAATAAAAACACTCTAAGTGTGATCTATTCATCCTGAAGAGTCCTTTAAATAGAGAGCTGTTGTTTCAGAGGATGGTTATTAAGATGATTGGTGCTCGTTGTTGGATCTGCACATAAAGAAAGACATTAAGAGAGCTATTTGTCACCTAATTTGATTGATAATCCATCCCTGATTTATTTTAACTGATCACATGACTCCTTATGTCCACTAAACGGGTCTTTAACTCAGGATTTCCATCGTTGAATCAGTTTTTTTTTTTAAATGTAGATCACCGCTAACACAAATAAACTGAGCAACATAGTGAAAGATCTCAAACACTCAGATAAATAAATAAACATGGCAGGTTCGAAACAACTGACACAGAAGATGACATGAACAAACTGAAAGTGCATGGCTTTAGTAACAACAATGTGCCAAAACACATAGAAATGTAAAGTGAGGGTCATTAAAGGGGCTTAAGAAACAAACTTGCAAAAAAATGTTGATGTTTTGTTGCTGAGAAGCGCCGTGGTCAGCCTCCGGCTAAAATCAGGTAAGTTTTGTTTTTTTCTGCACCTGTGATCCTCTGATTTTCTGAAGTTGTGAGCCAGGAAAACCAACTTGTTCTCATTGGTTGGGAAAAGTGCGCTCTTTGCTTTATTTGCGATGAAACCCGCCTTAGAAAATATCCTCTTTGATGACGTGGAGGTGGAGGGGATGCTGTGAAGTCTCCTAGCAGCTCTTGACAACTTTGGATGTCTCTCCTTGTTTTTCTGCCACCGTTCCAGCTGCATTTCGTCATTTTTTGTATAAGCCTTCATCTCATTCATCCTGTTCCTCCTCATCCTCATCACTGATGATGACATGGAAGAAGTTGCTGATGTAACTTGCTCTTTACTTTCTTGGGGTCATCTTTATCCTTTTAAACCACTCCAATACTTTGGATCTTCTTTTGGTTTAGTCACCGGTAGATGCTTACAATCCTGCAGCGTGCTCACCTTCGGTCACATGGATTGTGCAGTGGGTAATTTATTAATGCGTAGTAAGGAAGAGGCCAGTTGTTTAAAAACACACTGCAAAGTGTGTGTTATTTTAGGTTAAGTGTCTCAGCCACATTCAGCTGACCAGTCCAGAAAAATGTCTTATTCCAAGTTATTGAAAGAAAAAATATGCTGTAACAAGAAAAACTAATATGCTAATCAAACAAGAGAAATTAGCTTGAAACAAAAATAATGTCTATTACAAGTAACTTTTCTCTTGTTCCATTGACAGATTTATTCTAACTTGTTACAGCAATTCAGACCTCATTTTGTCTTTAAATAACTTGAAATAAGACATTTTTCTGAACTGGTCAAGTGAATATGGCTCATATAAAGTAAAAAAAGAAATTTTGTACTGAAATAAAGACAAAAACACTTGATAAGATTTCAGTTTTTTTGCAGTGCAGGTTTTTTTTTATTTTTTAAGTAACAGATATCAGGCTTATATTGTTTACAATTGGCTATAACAAAAACAAAGACATTTTATGTAACACTGCAATAAACTAAATCTTATCAAGTGTTTTGGTTTTATTTTAAGTAAAAATTGTCTTATTACACTTGATTTGAGACAGTTTTAACTGATCTGTCCATAAAAATGTCCTGTTTTTAGTTATTTATAGACAAAATGAGGTCTGAATTGCTGTAACAAGTTAAAAAATATCTGCCAAAGGAACGAGGAAAATTTGCTTGAAACTAAAACAAAGTCTTCAAAGATGTAACTTTTCTCTTGTTTCATTGGCAGATTTTTTTTTAACACATGACGGCAATTCAAACTACATTTTTTTTATCTTCAAATAACTTGAAATAAGCCTTTTTTTTTCTGGACTGGTCAGGTGAATGTGGCTCATAAAAAACATGTTCTACGGAAAATTAGACAAAAACACTTCATAAGTTTTCAGTTTTTTGCAGTGCACTTGTTTTTTTCATTTATTAAGTAACAGAAATTAGGCTAATATTGTTTACAATAGGCTAAAACAAAAACAAAGACATTTATGTAGCGAACTGCAAAAAACTAGGTCTTATCTTGAGTAAAAAATGTCTCAGTAGACTCGATATGAAACACTTTTAACTGATCCTTCTTGTTTCAAGTTATTTAAAGACAAATCTGAATTGCTGTAACAAGTAAAAAAAATATGTGCCGATAAAAACAAGGAAAATTTGCTGAAAAATTTGCTTAAAACAAGAATAACGTCTTCAAAAAAGTAACTTTATTCTTGTTTTATTGGATTTTTTTGTCTATTTACAGCAATTCAGACCTCATTTTTGTCTGTAAATAACTTGAAATAAGACATTTTTTGGACTTGTCAGGTGAGTGTGGTTCGTATTAAGTCTAAAAAGACATTTTCTACTAAAATAAAAAAGACAAGATTTCAGTTTTTTTTGCATTGTGCACGTCTTTTTTATTTTTCGTGAACAAAAATTAGGCTGATTTTGTTTCACAAGAGGCTGTATAACACAAACAAAGACACTCTGTGTCAGTGGTTTTCAAAGTGTGGGTCTTGACCCCCTGGGGGGCTGCGGGGAGCACAAGGGGGGCCTGAGAAAATCTGAGGGAAGGGAAAAAATACAATCTATTTTTTTTAATCATTTAGATTTATATATAGTTTTTTATTATTATTATTTTTGATAACCATTTGTCCTGAACATACAACACATAAAGTGCTGTAATTGTCGGGTTTACATGTTTCCAATTGTACCTAAACACACCTTGTGAGACAGCTGCTATGGCTTCCCCTGTTTAACTACTGACGACATGTAAGAAAGGAGAGTCCCACCTTGGCTGACAGAGCCCTGAAATGCTTTCTTTCTTTTGCTACAACCGACTTGTGTGAGTCTGGCTTTTGTTTGTTAATGATTTCTTATTCCTGAAAAACATAACAATTATTTGAAAGTGAATAAAAGTTAGAAAAAGCATCTTCAAGTTGACATTTCTTTTCATATTCTGAAGCATTGTCTGTAAAGTTTGGGAACTCCTGCCCTGTGTAACAGCTGATGCTTCGCAGACTTGGACACCCCCATGTAGTCAGAGTGGTATGATCTTGTTTACACAACATCCCACTATGAGGTTCATAGTCCAATCAGAGTCCTCCAAATCAAAAAGTCCAGTCACTGATTATTCCAGGTCACCCTTTCTGTCCATGCTGGGACTGATCTGTCTTCTTGTTTTCTTGCCTCTTTCTGGTTTTTAAATCAAACGTCTTTGATAAAGTTTGCATTGTGTCACTTTTAAAGTTTGCTCTCAGTGTCTTTTGTTGCAAACTTTGATGAAAAGCACGACAGGATGGAAAAAAAGAAAAAAGGAGTCACTTGGTGTAATTCGGTCGAGACACACGTCCCAGCAGGTCTAACCTAACCCTGAAGGATTTCCAGGAGACGGCCCAGAGAAGACATGGAGGCCCAGATGAAATTAGGTTGTGTTAATACGGTGTGTCGTAAAGATGTCAAACAAATGGAGCAGATAAACTGTGAGTCAGTCATGTGGGCAGCCGGTTCAAGTGTGTGCACGGCGGGAAACAGGGCGCAACGTGACAATTTAATAACCTGCAATGTCACCTGGGAGCAATCATGCTGCCACCGGGCGCTGTTGTTGTAATTATCTCTGGGCTAAACACCTTCTCTGTGCTGATAAATCCACACATTACTGGAGTGCCATGTTGTTTCATACTGGAGCTATCTTTCCTTCCAGCCACCATCATCATCATCATCGTATCTTCCTCACAAACTGACAGCTCCTTGACTTTTCCTGCGATAACTCCTCTGATGAGACATCCCTCTCCGTTCCCTAAAAAAATCTACTTTTGGGATTTTTCTTCTCTTTACATTAATTTCTGTCTCCGGCTTATTCATTCCACCTACGTGCACATTATGAAACACAATCAATTCTGTTTATGGAATCTGAAATAATAGCCTGTCCACCCCCTCATTATGAAACAAAGTAAACAAACAAGTCCACGCTCAGTTTTCACATTTTTTAGATTTACCTTAACCCTGGGATGCCTCACGTAGGCGTGCTCAGGAAGGCTAAAAGCTCTCAGTCAAATGGCAGTGTGTATCAGATTAATTAAAAGTTAATGGTATGTTAATGGGCCGCTGTGGCTAAAGCTAATGCATAAAATGATTAAAATTGACATAAAATTAATTTCAATATTTGTACAATTAAATGATTAACTTTAGCAAATGGCCTGGTGTCATTATTCAGAGTAGATGGATCATCAGAGTAATTAACAGAGGTGGCTACTGACACCACGCCGGCTCCTCTGCTCATGAATAAACACAGAACAGGGGACGTCACATCTCCTCACAGAGAATTAGCTTCGCCGAGTTTGTTTCTCGTCTCACATCTCGACCGTTGTGACAGAGTGAGGCTGCTGAGGTGTCGTCGTGGTTGTCGTGGGTGTTTGGAGAAGAAAACCTGTTGTTGGATGTAAAGAGCTGTAAAATGTGAGACGATACTATCAGAGAGCGAAGTGTTGGATGGAGACAACACTTTAATTTTTTTTTCCATCCAATGGAAACTTACTCAACTCTGTTAATGATACAGCTGCTGCCATGTCATACAGATCAATACAACACATTATAATATCATAAAATTTGATAGAATATGACAAGAGTTTGAAAAAACTAAACAGATCCTGGTACTTTTTCAATATGGTGGCTCTCATTTGGATTTTCAGGAACAAGGCAACTTTATTTGTATGGCACATTTCAGCAAGGCAATTCAAAGTGCTTTACAGAGAAAACCTATTAAAAGGGAACAATTAAAATTAAATTAAAAAGCAGATTGAAAATAAAAAGACAAGATACAATAAAACAAAATAAAATAAAAAAAGAAAGGAGGTTGAAACAGATTTTAAGATATAAGCATAAATACAGTACAGTGTGCTGTAGTTAGCACCAATTAGCAGAAAGAAACTTGGTAGAAGTTGAATTAAAAATAAAAAAATAACATTATGTTTATATTACTGTGTGATAACTTAAATAAAAGTGGTTCTGTTTTTGTTAAGCCTTTTATATTGGCAGAAGCAGAGGGTCACTTTTTGTTGAGGCAGTGGCAGTGACTGTGTTTCTACGGTAGCAGAGAATGGACAAACTGTACGCCATGCTCAATGTTTGTACATAGCAAAAAAATGGAAGATGAAGAGGTTGTTGTTGTTGATAGTAAAAAGTTTCCAAATTGAGGATCAAACTCAGTGTCACAGGAGTTTATTTACCACCAATATTACTGGACACAAGAGGATACAATACATCACGTTAAAAAGATCAAACCAAACGATGTGATATGATATGATAGGGTACAATACGACCAAACGGTTCAATATGAAGCTAAACTAAACAAAATATGTAACAATATGATACCACACTATAAGATATGACACAATCCAAAACAACTTGGGATGTGAAACTTTTGTATTCCAAACAACACGGTGCTGAAGTCTAAATTGAAATTGGATTCAATTTAAAAAAAAAAAAATGTATCCCTGAGGGTCAATTAAGGTGCATAGAGCAGTCAACACAGACAGCACAAGCAGACAGACCGTATAGTACGTTTCCTTTGAAAGTTGACTGTTTTAAATGCTAAGATTGTTTCTCCAAGAAGATAAGAAATAAAAACAAGTTGCTTAGATAATAAAATACTATAAAACTGAGATACCAAAGTATTGAATTATATTGTTTTTTTTTCTTTTTCGGTCATGTCAGCACACTTATACAACATCACACATTGTCAATAGATGATCACATTATACATGTCTGAAAGGGAAGACGGGAGAAGCAGAGCTTATCTAGTCCCGTCCCCGTTTACTCAATATTTAGTCTCCTCTTTTTCACATATCGTCAGATTAATATAAATTTTGATTCCATTTACCGAAGTTTGGCGTAATTATTTATTGTCTTTTAGTGTCCATAGTTGATCTTTGGTTCTCCCGGGCCAGCTTGGCGGGTTGAGAAAACCTCATCGATTGCGTGGAAAGCTCAGCTTAGTGGATCCATTTTGAGAATGCCTGCCCCTCTGTAGTTGGTGGGATATATACTACTACCCCACATGTCAAACAGCATCACCTCATTCACAGTCATTGTTTTGGTACATTTGTCCTTTCTGCTGTCTTGTAGACCATTAAGATGCTAATAATATTAAGATGCTAATTAAATACTACTGGTACTGGTGCCTGGTTATTGGTATCAGTACTCAACAGTACCAACTTTTGGTACTTTTGTGTGTTTTTTTTTTATTTGGTAATAAATATTAATTTGTTTAAAAAAATTTCCAATCTATAACTTTTCAGTGCTGTGTTCATGTTTAGCATTGAAAATCTCCTACTCTTTCACTCCCTCATAGTCACTAGGATGCGTTGGGGTATCTAAACATGGTACTGTTTGATTTTACATGACTCAATACTCAGTACTAGGAATGCATGGAGCCAACCCTTCTGGTCCCAATACAGATACAGATACCGATACCTGGGCTTCGGGTATCGACTGATACTGATACTGATCTGATACGGGTATTAAATAATAACTTGCATGATCTACCGTGGGATCAGACCGGTAATGTTTTGAGCAAAAGACATAAAATGAGTACATATGGAATTACTGAGGTTGATATTTATTGAAACTAGAAGTGTTTCAATGTCATAGTTTAGCCTCAGTGTCAAGTTTGGATCGATCCTTTCCCACTGATACCCAATCCAGCTTTGAGGGGCTGTATCGGGCCGATACTAGGATCGGATCGGTGCATCCTCACTCGGTACGACAGACAGAATTCAGTCGGCACCTATAAAAGTATCTAAGAGCTTACAAGAGCTCACAGTTTCACTTAGCAGATGCTTTTGTCCAAAGCAACGTACAGGCACCTTGCTTAAGGGCCCCTCGACAGTGCTCAGGTAATTCCCAATCTTGGTCCATACTGGGACTTAAACCAGTGACCCTGGATGTGAATGGTTGAAAAGGATGAAAACTTATTTTGCTTTTACCACAACCAAAACCCTTAGATGGGACACGAAACCAGGACACCCTGGTAATCGGTCGTATATGTGATGTGTTTAATGTATGTGGGAATCAAAACTTACAATAAACCTTTAAAATATGATGAGGTATGATGGACTTTATCTTCCTGAGAAACTTGTTTCAGACTCAGCTGCTGAATACAGTTAGCTTCTATGAGTAAACCCTCCATAGCTTGAATCTATTTAAACAACATGTTTTAAATGCACAGGCTAAGTTAATTCATGCACGCCTGCAGGTCTCGGTGGATTTAACACGTGCATTCTGACTCTCATTGCATGCAAAACTGCTACTGCTGACACATATCTGCAGATGGCGGCTCGTCTTTTCCTCCAAAAGTAAGAACACAGACAGATGGACCATTTACCGTTTACATCCTGGCACAGCCCAATATTTCCTTCTCAAGCTTCGTCTTCCCAGTTTCACCCGAGCATAAGCAGCTCTCAGTGAAGGCATAAATCTCTCAGAGGATTGCACTTTTCTTTGGGGACCCCCTCCTCTGAAATCCATTCCACTGCACATAATTGCAAATAAGTAAATCTGAATCTGAATTATGCAGAAAAAAAACTGTAAATCACTTCTGCTTTAATTAAATTTTTAGGGATTTAGGCTTGGCTTCATGCTAAACCCCCAGCAGTCATCTCATAACTTTGCCAACAATGCAGGAAAATAAGCCATCCATCATCCTAAAAACTGCGACGTTCCCTTTGATTTCACAGTATTTTCACAGTCGTCAGAGTTATTTGAAGATAGCGTCTGCGGCGTATTGTGTTTCACTCACCAAAGGATCACGCTGGTCATTTTGTTATTTCTGTAAGAAATGGGGAAATTGCAATTTAAAGGCGATACTTGAAATGGCTGGTAAAGCAATAAGAAGTTCTGGAAAAGCACTCTCTACCCGGGGAGAGCGGCGCGCTGGATGTGAAATCACGGTTGTCCTTGTTCAGAGATTTGATGTGCTGAGGCAATGGAAAATGACCGGGCGAACTCACCTCATCTCCCTTTTTTTCTTCTCTTAAGACAAGAAAATTGCTCTCCATTACATCCAGCTAAGCAGTTTAGGCTGTGAATCCCGGTGGCAAATGAGTCTTTCCTTTAAAAAGGCCGAGCACATGTGGGACTGATTATTACGAGGGCCGGCCCAGGATTATTAATCAATGACAGTAATTACCCACCTAGCATAGCGGAAAGACTCCCAAAAATCGTCTGTTACATCAAATTGACAAGGAAATTGTCTATTTGCCCTTATGTTAGACAAGTTACTCATCTGCTGGGAGATTAATTATCAAATGGAAATATGATGTCAAGTGTAACAAGCCTTGTCACAGATTTATGGTTGTGCTGCTGGAGCATGTGCTGCAAAATGGTCCGTGATTGTTTCAATATTTGTGTTAAAGTCCAAGTATGCCTTAAAGCCTGTGAGAGGGAACTGTGTCTGTTAGGATGCAGACTTCATTTCCCATGAGCACTTTCACCATCAGTGTGCATTTGCAGATCTACTTATTTCATCCAAGGCAACAATCAGTAGGATTCAGAATGATGCGTTGACATGCAGCTTGAGAAATCAGACTATGAGATCAGTCAGCTTGAGATCAGACTGTTAAGATGTAAACAGCTTAGTCAGACCTAGAACTGACTAAGCACAGCTTGATTGAAGTAAGCCACCTTTTTCTGAACATATTCCCAGACAAGACCTGATCCCTGCTGTGACTTTACGATTCAGCTATGACCTTAGTCAGACCTCTGCGCTTATACAGCTATTCATCGGGATACTTGACCTCTGATACAATATCTGTATGATAACTCTTAAAACTGAATAGATTATACTTTATTTATCCCAGAGGGGGAATTCAGGAGGAGTCACAGCAGCAATCAAGAAAACCAAAGTAAGAAAGTGTATAGAAAGTGTAAAAAGCTCCATAAGAAAATAGATGCTGACAGCTTGTCCATCATTGTCCAGTCAGCCAGCCTCCACCTCCACAGGGTCCAGGACTGAGCTTCTTCAGCAGTCTGTTCAGTCTCTGTCTCCTGGATCCTGTCTGCTCACAGCAGGTGAAGCTCTTCACATGTGGAGTCTGGTGTTAGCTCTGTTAGCCATGTCTCTGGTACTCCCTCTGTTGCTGGGTTAGCACAGCTAGCTCGTCCTTCTTATTGGAGATAGATCTTACGTTCCCAACAACGATGGATGGAAGGACAGGTCCATGTCGTCACTTCTTAGCTCACACCTGAGAACCAGCACGTCGTCCTCACCTCCTTCTCCTCACCTTGTGGGAAACATCTGGCCTAGCACCAGTTCGCATTGACATGCTACAGGCTGCTAACAGCTGATTTCACATGTAAACAATGCAGCCATGGTTACATGTAGGATCTCCAGACAAAGACAGAAACAAAAGTAGTAAAAATATCACTGAAGACACAAAAGAAAACTGGTGTCCATGACCAACAAATGAGCCATACAAAGTAATGATCCACTCCAAATGCAAAAACGACGAAAAAGAGATGAAAGATTCCAAATATTTTATTCCTAAACTTGATGATATGGGTTTTTATGCCACATACACAAATGTTTTCTCTCTAGTTTTGGGTCAGTTAGTTTAAAACCAGTTTAAGTTTTAATTTTTACATTGTAGCAGATTTTTTTTTTTTTTTTACGCAAAATCAGATATTTTATGAGAAACATTGGTTCCACCAATTGACATTAATCAGTCACCCATTTTTTTTTTTTTTGCAACATTAGTTCGATGTCACACTAGTTTTGAGCGACAAACTTGATTCACTTTGTTTTCAGACTAAGTTTATGTTTGAAACACTGAATGTGACTTTCAGTATTTCAAAAACAATAAACTAGAAAAGTTGTTTTCAGTCAAACAGTTTTGACGACATACACACCACCTCAATCTTATTCTTAGTTAACAGTGTAGAAGACTGCATTATATCACCTACTGTGATATCCTGATACTACCCAACAGCCCTGATGTGTATCTTGCCAATACTCGTCCCTAACGTGTAGTAATTTGGCTGTTTTAGCAAGCGAAGCTGTGGAGTAGAGTTTCTCCCTCTAAAAGTCTTCAAAAGAAATTCTCTTCTCGCACATCCCATTGCAGTATCAGCCACGAGGACAAAACATTTTACAAAAAACAAATCTCTGAAGAACAAAAGCTCTTCTCCTTGCTAAACTCCACCAGCAGCAAAAAAGCTCCAGAAAGAGACTCTTCAGAGTGAGTGACGGATACTGAAAGTGCTTCTTTTTCAGAGAGATTAGACCTGAACACAGACACTGACACTCAGTTTAAAGAAAAAAACAATCAGCAAAATAAAATCCTTCACTGACACAAAGATAGATGACTTAGGTCTGCACAGACTACTGAAACAAAGCAGTTAAAGGGTTAAAAATAACTATTTTGCTTTTATGAGCTGCTCTCAGACTTAGCTGAATATGTTCAAGCAGATTTTGTCGTTCTCACCTGGACGTACTTTTGCATCACTTTAACTTCTGAAGTCTGTCTTGTAAAGTTCATTACACTGCAAAAAGCTGAAATCTTATCAAGAGTTTTTTGTGATTGCGGTTTAGCATGCATTTTTTTTTTTTTTTTGCATATCTTTAGTTCACTATTACAATCACAGTAAAACATTGAGTGAATGATTTAACTTCAAGCCATGTAGATTTTTGCCCAAAAAACTAGCATTTTGTCTTTTGATGGTTTTACAAGGAAGAATGAGTAAATGTTACTCTTTCCCCTCCAGGTCTGTGTACGTTAAGCTAATTTTCTTTCTTTCTTTCTTTCTTTCTTTCCTTCTTTTTATTGCAGCCTTTGCGAATGGAAAATTGCGTTCTGTTAATTTACGAAGTCAGTTTCAAATTCAATTAAATGTTCAGCCCTACTGACCAGCCCAAATAATGTCTCGTTTCAAGTCATTTAAAGACCAAAATAAAGTCTGAATTGCACATTTTTATTGTTCTTTTGGTATGTTTTTTTTTACTTGTTAGGGGAGAATGGAGTAATGTGGGACAGTTTTTCCGTTTGCTCCCCTCTAAGCGAGCTGAAATGATGATTTTTTTTTTTTTTTTTTTTTGGCTGTTTTTCTTTTTCTTTTTTTGAAAAGAATGAAATGTTAAAAGGCATGTTTGCCGGCAGCTTTTCTGTTTTGTAATTTTTTTTTATAGTACTGTCATGTGATTGTTGATTAATAACCTGTGAAAGAAGGGGCAGATGCAATAAGAGTTTTCTTCAGTAATTTAGGATATTTTCTAGCAATGGAAATCATCAGAACGTATTCAGGGCAGTTGATTCAGTTGACAGCAAGAAAATTTACTTTTACATGCAAAAAAACATTTCTTTTAAGAAAAATCATGCTTAACACTGCACCCTGAGTTTATCTCCTTCATGGCCAGGGGGAAATGGGAGGGGCTTGAAAACATAACTGTCAGATGACCTCAAATATGATCTGTTGCCAGGATACGGGGGTGTCTCACATTACCCTGTTCTCCCCTACAACAAATCAGACCTCATTTGTGTCTTTAAATAACTTGAAACAAGACGTGTTTCTGGACTGGTCAGGTGAATGTGGCTCATATTGAGTACAAACAGAGAATTTTTGCTGAATATAAGACAGAAACATTTGATAAGATTACCGTTTTTGCAGTGTATTTTGCGTCCTTGTCTTCTTCAGATGCAAAGCTAATGAAGTCAGCTGTGAACATTTTCTCTTGGACAAATTTAAAGTGTTAAAAAGTGCATCAGCAGAGGTATTCATTGATTCAAAAAGTATCTTAATAACTCAAACTTGATGTGATTTTATGGATCAGCCACAAAGAACACTTTTTGACTTTTGCTTTAGGAAATAATCCAATTTAGTATTTTCAGTCAGAGATTCAAGGACAACATGTTTAAAAGATGATTATGAGCCAGTCCATCCAGGAACTGCTCTTTTTCTGTTCTCTTTAAAGTTTTTCTCTGTGGTTTATAACAGAGAACAGATATCAGGCTACAGATGAACAGAAAGTGTCGTTGAGTTTTCAGGGATGATCAGAGGAAGGTTTTTAATGTGCATTAACATTAATTCACTGGATGTTTATTTATAAGTTCCAGTAACTGTTGGATTTTACGTTCAAAGCCTTTTGCTCACTTCATAAACCTTCATTTTACTTTTAATCATAAAACACAACGTAATTATTTATCACTCAGAGACTGAGTGCTGAAGGTAAACATGGTTAGGATGGATGGATGCAGGATGAAAGGAAACGATTAAACGCTCTCATTATGAAGATGTTGTTTCCTTGTTACATTAGTATCTGCGTTTCTTCTCACTCCCTGTGTATTTGTGAGGAGGATCTGCAGAGGCTCAGCCATGGAGTGAATCTGACGTTATTATGCCGGGTCCTCAGGTTCACGCTAATAACGCTCAGCGAAGCCTCGCAGGTTAATCTGCACTCGCACATTTTAGCCCAGGCTGTCACAGCAGACCTCGAAAGCATTCGGAGTTCAAACTGGAGGTCTGCTTTGGAAAGTTAGCGTCCCAGAGGAACTCTTAGATAGACATCGAGTGTTTTCACTCTCCAATTTCATCTGAAATCTCTTACCCGGGTCTGTTTTCCTCCCTGGGGCGACTTTAGATTGACAGTTCAAAACGTTTGTGCTGTTTATTGTTTTGCTTCTCCCGCTCTGCATTATTCTCTGAGCTCTAAGTATATGCTTTAAATAATGCATCACATTTAGATACAACAAAGAAGGGCCAACATTTCCTTTTTTTCATGCTGCTGTCATAACAATGGCCTCTTTGTGTTTTCTTCTTTATTAGAATCAGGGAGAAATGTTTCTCAGGCTTTAACTCAAAACATTAACGATGAGGAAATCCTCTCCTTTCAACCTCATGTTCCACTTTTACAGGCACGCAACTATTTCCACAGCGTTCCCCGTGCATACAGTGTTCAGTCTTATCTGTTAAACAGGCCTAATCTCAATGTACAGAAATAGTCTGACCTCCTCCTCCACCACCTCGTCCTGTCAGATAAATTGTGCTTATTGGGATTCAAACCAAACTGCTTTTCACTCCGACTTATCAGTTAAACTTAGGGATTGAAGCCTCAGAGTTCTGCTTCAGGAGACAGACACATCTGTATTTCTGCAGCTCGGTCTGAACTCTGATTATTCTCTGATCGGGAACTCGATGCAAACATCTCAGAGCGCACTCGGCGTGCTCTCTGTCTTCCACAATGACCGACACTTCTCCCGTCTCCACAGTGTGCACTCGAGCTTTAAGAGAACGGCGTGCAGCTCTGTCTTTTTATTTCATGTTTTTCTCTCTGCTGCTGCAGCACGTCTGTTTGCTTCCAGTGAATCCATACTTCTACAAGCCGCGCTCTGCTCCCTTTAATAACGCTGGAAGTTTCTGCTTAACCTTGAGTACAAGATGTTGTGAATCAGCAGCATTGTTTGCAGGAATGCCTTTCCACTGAGAGTTTCATGAAGCCAGTTCCTGTTGTCAGAGCCTGACAGACCAATTCATGGACTGAGAGCTTCATAACTTGTCTTCTGTATAGGTCCAAACTTTTTTCTCATTGTTATACTTTAACTTAATGTGGACCTCTGGGACCCCTGTAGATGAATTGTCCTGTTCTTAGGTGTTTTCTTATTTTGAAGATGTATTTTTGGAGCGTTTTTGTCTTTATTAGATAGGTCAGCTAAAGACCTAATGGACTTAATGGACCTAAACCGCTCAAATAACCTGCGCCCAATCAGAGGTGTTATCTTTTACAGTATAAAAACAAAAAGTTGTAAAAACTCAAAATTTGAAGGCAGCCATCTGTGCAGGATTTTTGAGTTTTGACACCGACTATAAATCTTGTGTTTGAACCAAATAATACAGTTTTTGTGTGATAAATTATTATTCTTATAATAATAATAATAATAATAATAATAATAATAATAATAATAATAATAATAATAATAATAATAAATATTATTATTATTATTATTATTATTATTATTATTATTATTATTATTATTATTATTATTATTATTATTATTATTATTAATCTATTTATTTGTTTGTTTGTTGTTGTTGTTTTTTTTTTGTTTAACTGATATTTTGCTCTAATATTTAGTCAAGACATGACCACTACAGGACATTTTCATAGTACCCCTTGCACCTGTAACTCTCCCTTTAACTCCATTAGCTGAAAAATAAATAAATAGAAAAATAAATAAATAAATAAATAAATAAATAAATAAATAAATGAATGATTAAAAACAAAAAACAAAACATGATATAAAATAAATAAATACAAAAATTAGAATAAAAGTCTGTACCAGAAGTTAAACTCATGAACATAGCTCACCAATCCAGCAGCAACAACAACAAAAATATAAATAAATCATTAAATAAATCATTAAATAAATAAATAAATAAATAAATAAATAAATAAATAAATAAATAAATAAATAAATAAATAAATAAATAGATTTATAAATGAATAAATAAATAAATAAGTACATATATTTACATACATTAATAAATAAAAGATGGTAGATCAATTTAAAGAGGTGAAAAAAAAATTGTGCAAGCATGTATATTATTTATTTTTATTTATTTATTTATTTATTGTGTATTTTTGGAAAGTGATTGCACATAGTTTATATTTTGTACTTGAGATTGTAACTCATACATTGTACAAATACTCATGCTGGAAATTGAAAATTAATTAAAGACCCTTGTAGATTAAGTTGGAGACCCTGTTCGTTGCTAATAGCATAGAATATTCAGTTGTAGCCTCTGACCTATAATTTCAAGTTCTGCTGACTTAACACATGAAATAAGACCAGCTTTACACATCAAACTTACTACAGGTAGTCCAGATAATGAAGCTAAAGCAGAACATGTTTTGTTTGCTTTACAAAAAAAATCATTTTCACACCAACAATTTTAAGTTTTCATACAGTGTAGAGCTTCATCATGTTGCTCAATGACAATCTCAAGGTAAGGATGAAGAAGTTATTTTAATTTGGACTGTGTGTGTATGTGCTTCTCATCCAGGAGAATTAGTTTAAGTTTTAAACTTTTTTTTCTACCTAGATGAAACTTCCTGACTTCTTTAGACTGCAGCAAATAAAGTGATCCGTGTGTGAACCATCGTCTTTCTGAAGCTATCGTATATACAGCCATACGGCCTCTCTGTCAAGGCTTCCTTGGTGTCATACAGATGCACTCGGTGCCCTTCAGCATCTCCATGACACACAGCTGCTTTCATCTAAATGTTGTGTAAACACTTCCTGTGTAACAGTAGAGGCTCAGAGATGTTGCTGCAGTGAGGGTGTGAGAAGCTTTGTTAGGAGAGTCAAGGCCGAGGGAAGGGGGGAGGGCTGACAAGATGACTGAGAAACCTGCTCGAGGAGGAGGAAGTTTCAGGACCTAACCTGAGTCATTTACGCTTTGACACAGGAAACTCAAACCTCAGGTTGTTACAGAGCACAGCTTTGTTATCCTTCAGTATTTGACATAATCTGCTCAAATTTTATTATAGAATGAAAGTTGTTGAGTGCACTTCAGCAAGTTCAGAGAAACCGATTCATGACAAGTGATAAAGAAGAGTTTTTCTTGGTGTCTTTGTCTCCTGACGACTCCAGCTTTGGTGTGATTCCTCAGTAAGAACTCCAAGACATGACTTTAACCCTTCCTAACGTATTATTAGCAATATATTTGCTGAGAAAAAATGTACAAAGTTGTAAACTGACAGTCCACACATTAATTTATTCTGAGTGATTGCTTGTTGGAGCTTGTTTTCTACCTCTCTTAGCTTGATATGTTCCAGTAGCTGTGAGGAATAAGAAATATCTTATGTGAGGAGTGAGAGGAAGAACCAGACTCCAGAATCAGTATGAAGTGACTTTTAGCTCAAAATGACGACTCCATGTTTGTGTGTTTTGTTTGTGTTTGAGTCCTCGGTAATTATTCATATTTTCTTTTGACGGTCCTGAAAGAGAGGTGTAATGGAGGCCACAGCTCAAACTCCACTTTACAGTTTTTATAAAGTGCTTTTCATACAGTCGAGCATGTCGCCCAAAGTGCTTCACAAAAGAACAGATATGGATAGGGTGCTACACAGTAAGATGGCGGACATAAAAATACTTAGAAATCAGATCCATTTAGTAAAACTAGGAGTCTGCAACCTTTACGTTGAAAGGAGCCATTTTGCCACATCTCACCTGAATTAAAGCCGTTCTGGAGACAAAAGTTTATCGACGTAATAAAGACTTTAAAGTGTGTTAAATTCAATACACAATTAAAACTAATAAATAATTATCTAAACTCAAAGTTTTTTATATATGTCATCGTACCTGTGATGTCTTAGTTTTTATAAAAAGAAAATAGAAAAAAAATAAAAGATTTGAAAATGTTACACAATTGGCAAAAATTTAAAACATTTTTTTAAATTGTTAAAAAAATCTATGAAAACAGAAAAAAAAAAAAAAAAGTTTTGAAATTTAAAAATATTGCCAAAAAAGTTTAAAAGCTTTGAAATTTAAAAAATTGCCAAAAATAAAATTTTAAAAAATGCATTTTTTATTTAAAACATTGCCAAAAAATTAATGTAAAAATGCATTTTTTTTTGGAAATTTAAAAAAATGCAAAAATGTCTTAAATTTTTGTAATTTAGGAAATTTAAAATAAAAAAAAAAGATTAATAAAAAAAAAAAAATCAAGAAGTATTTTGTAATCTCAAAAATTTGCAAGAGAATCCATCCACACAGAAATAAAATCTGTATTTTCTTCCAGATGAGTCTTTTTGTAGATGTAGTTATCTTCCCAGGGCTGTAAAACTTGAGGTTAGCCACAGGTGCATGGAAAGTTGGTGGGCTGTTGATGTTGTAGGAGGTGAAGTAGAGCGGTGGCAGGCTTTATTGACAGATGGGATGAAGATTTAGTTCAACTAAATGTTAACACAGGATTTTATTTAGTGTCAGTGTCTTTAATCATCAATACCCTCTGGAAGAAAAACAAAAACTCTTTATTTTATACATTTTTAAAGGTACAAGGAGCCACTGCAGAGGAGTCAAAGAGCCGCAGGTTGAAGACCCTTGAATAAAACCAATAAAATAAGAAGAAATGGAAGGTTAAAGGAAATTGAAAAAAATCACATGAAGTTAAAAGGATCAGATAAAAACTTGAAATATGAAGATAAATAATGAAATAAGATTGAAAAGGAAGTATCTGGGGTAAAGTTTGCCCTTTCACACACAGTGTTTTTGTTTTGCGAGCTTCACGGGAACCTTCAGTACCTCGGTGAGACAAAACACCTCTGGGAAACACAGCCCAGTTCAGCTCCGCTCCTTCTCTACCCGCTGCTCCCTTTCAGCACAAAACAGAAGTCTCTGGTGTTTACTGTAACTGCACCTGTGCTAATAATACTAATCATCAGCCTGTGATAAATCCTCCTCTCTTAGAGCATGAGGAATCTTTCCCATGGCCTACTTAATCTGGGAGACCAGGCCTTCTGCTCCTTCTCTCTGCTCTCAGCAAACAGAGATAAATCACAGCAAGTACCCACTATTAGTAAGTGACATATAGCCCATTCTGATTAAATTACTCCCTGGAACATTATCATTCTGCCCAGTTTGTTTATTGAAAGCAGGCTCTGCCTCGTCACATAGGGAGCTGACATCTTCAGATGGAGAATAGGCAGAACGCCAACTGTTTATCTGAGGACATCGAGCTCCGCTTTCCATGAAACCTTTAACAGTTTTTCTTTAAGATACAAAATGTTCATGGATTTGAATGAGTCCTGCATCAATGCCGGTGAAAAAAAAGGAAAGGTCAGACAAGTGGAAGCCATTTAATGTGTGTGGACTCTCGTTCATCACTCTGTTTTCATGTCTTTGTATTCAGCTTCATCGTGATGCATGTCTCACTTTATGGACTTGGTTTGAAAAGAGCTTCCTCCAGCTTTAGACGTGCTCTAATCAGTCAAATCTGACACATAGGAATCAGTGAATCTGAAAGGTTCCCCTTCACTGTTAGTACATCGTTAGCAGTGACAGCCTTGCTCCTAACAAACCAAATGGCTAACATGGCAGACGGCTGAACAGGCCGTACTTTATCTCTGCACTGTGAATCCAATCGAAGCTGTGGGACCGTTTCTCCCTCGCCTGGTGTGAAAGAAACCCTTTGTTGTAGGAGATAAATTACCAGAGTTTGACTCAACCCTGGTGGTAATCACAGGCGGAGGCCGACACGGTGCTAAGTCAACATCTCCTCTGCTGCTCACTGTTAGCACTCACATCATAAATGTCACTTTGTCACTTCGTGCTCACTTCATTTACCAGATGGGCTCTACCGCAGACTTTCCCAGGCAGTTTGGGAGTTTTTAGGGTTTCTGTCTGGGACCTCAGTCTGTCTCTGTTTGCTACTGTGGCATCGAGTCATGATACCATGTTGGCTTCCTGAAGAATGAGAGATGCATTGTGGTTAGAGAAAAATGGATTGAAGCTGCTAACGCACCAAAATATGTGCTTTATTTTCTGATTTTTCTTAAAGGTAGAGTCTGCAGGATCCTTAAAGAATAAAATATGAAACTTTACAGGAATTATCCTGCTAAATTGTCCTCTATGCATGTGTGTCAGTGTCTGCCTCAACCCCTTCCTCTGCCTGGATAATGATGTTTCGATTGTATGGGGACGTTTCTGGGCGGAGAGTGAACGTGGTTACATCAGCTAATCAAAGAGCGCCCAGTGCACAAGTGACTTTGATGATTACATGATTAGTGAGTGGAAGCTAATCAGCGCAGCTACGATAGCGGACTAGCATGGATGAAGATAAACAGACTAAGTGAAATGAAATGCCAAACAGATAAAGTTTTCCCTAAAGGAGAGTGAAGCTTGGCTCAACTTTCACTCGCTTTCAGATACTTGTAGAGCAGCACAGAACGAAGAGTGACGTGAGTTAACTTTATGCTAACCAGGGATGAGTCAAATACCGGTGATTAGCTTGTGCTAACATGCCAAGTCAGGTGCACAGCTCTCGAGTCTCTCCCATGTACAAACGTGATGCTAAAGTTGGTTGCTAATGAGGGTGTTCACATTGTCATGGTTGGAAGCTGTGGGTGTGGGCTGCTGCTGGCACTGAGCCAATGAGAAGCCCAGTTTGAATGTTGTGTTTACTGATAAATAACCAAAATTCTTGCACACCCTACCTTTAAGGATTAATTTAAGGCAGCGTAAAGCATTTCGCTAGTCTTGCACTTCTTCCATGAGCTGTTAGCATCGTTACTCCTCTGTGCAGAGCTGTGCTGTGCACTCTAACATCATAGAGCTAAACCAGGAGTCTTCCATTGGAGCCACAAAATCTACTTTATCCTCACGATAAAGACAAAAAAGTGTAAACAATTCTAAACATTGTAAAAATTTAGTGAATAATTATCTTAACAAGAAGTATTTTGTACAACTGATTTTTATTTTAAATGAATTTTCAAATATTTAATAAAATTTTGATTTTTTTTTACATAAGTTAAATAAATTTGCTAAATTTAAGAAATTTCAATAATTGAAAAAAATGAAAAAAATTGAAAATTTCCTAAATTTCCAAATATTTTGATTTTCTTAAAAAGAAACAAAAAATGTAAATTAAGAATTTTTGTATGACCAATTTTTATTTTTTATAATTTTGCAAATATTTAATAAAATTTTTAAAACTTATCATAACATAAGTTTAATACATTTGCTAAATTTAAGAAATTTCAGTAATTGAAAAAAAAAGAATTTTAAAAAACATGCAAAAACTTGCAAAACTTCCAAATATTTTGAATTTTCAAAAAGAAATAAAAAATGTTATTTCAAACAGTTGCCATATTAGTTTTTTGATGTTTTTTTTTAAATTTGGAATGTTTTTCAAAAATTTGGAATTTAAGAAATTTTCAAAAATTAAAAAAAGCAAAAATGTGTCAAAGCTTTATTGCAAGATATGATGCATATTTAGCTCAACAAACTGATTTTATCATTTAATCTCTCTGTAAGAAAAATAAAAATTCTTTATTTCAATAATGTCTTTTTAAAGCGACAAGGAGCCACAGCAAAGGAGTCAAGGAGCCGCATGAGGCTCCAGAGCCACAGATTCACACTCTTTAGCTAAAATCTGACACGAGCAGAGACTGAAAGTCCTCATCTGTTAATTGTGAAGTCAATTCATGGCAAATGTACAAAATTGTACAGTTTGGATCTAGCACGCAGGAAAAGCTCCACAGCTGCACGGAAACTGCACATTTCTGAACACATAAAGACATCTCTAACCTCCCTAAAACAGCACTGAGTGGGATAAAAACAAATAGTGTGTGAAACAAATGAATGATATAAATGATAAATCATCTATGAAGCTCTAAGATGTTTTTGGTTTGTGAAAAGGGCTTTTCAATTTGGACAAGAAGAGGTTTGTTATGGTCTGTGTTTGAAATATGATCTCTCATCTTCATTTCTGGAGCAGCACAAAGCCCAAACACCTCTCACTTTTTTTTTATAACCTTTGATGCATAAAAGATAATGGTCAGACCTTCCTGTTGGGTTGAAATGTTGAGCTCTTTGTGATTAAAAACCTCTGACATGTCAGGATTAATGATTGAATAAATTTAGTATGAAAAGGAAGATCAGATATCAAGGAGAGGCCAGATGTTTGCTGGCATTATTTATGAGAGGAAAAGTGCCTCTGCTGCTCCAGGCTAATCAGCGCGCTCTCTGCCTCCTCTGGCTGTAAAGAGTGCACTCTGAAGAAGGAGAACAAACCTAATTTTACTGCTGCTCCATAAAAGTCCGAGCAGCCCTCAACGCGCCCCTCTTTTCAGATATTTGTGTTTCCTTTGTTGGCTGGCCTGTCAGTCTCCCAGGCCTCTTGAGGACTGGAGTAATTTGGTAATTTTGTCTAAACGGTGATACTGTAATTATGTGGCATCAGCTGCCTGGCTGTCAGTGAGACGGCCAACGGTCATTCATCACCAGGAAACCAGGAGGGGGGGGTGGCATCTTGACTGATGGGGTAAACACAAGCAAAGAGAAAGTGTGGTGGTCTCTCCTCAAAAAAAGGGTGAAAATAGGAGGTGAGAGGCCTTTAGAGTAATGGGGTGCTAAAGCAGCTACAGCCTGTGTGGCAGCAGGGTTGTTTTGCAGATAGAGGCATGGGGGGGCAGTAAGACATGTCTGAGGCCCCAGACTGACAGTGATGCATCAGGAGGGAGCCTTTGGATGGCAGATGAAGGGGGACCACAGGAAGGTCAGGTCTGAAGTGGAATGTGGCAGCGGCTCTAATGCAGTCCTGCCTCCCCATCTGTCCGTGAGAAAGCCCCGAATAATGAATCCTGTGTTATAGGAGGCTCGTCACCCAGAGGTGGTGCATTCACACACACACACACACACACACACACACACACACACAGAGCCACAGAAGGAAAGGTTTTTCCAGCAGATTTCTCCTCAGCCATACTGGTTCTGATAACAAGATTTGGGTTTGGGCCAACAACCTTTGTTTTGTCCTCCGATTTGGATCAGGGGATGAGCGCAGTGAGACGAAAACTGAAACACAAGGATCAAGGTCAAGTTAAAGGAAACTCTTTTACAGATTGAAGTTCACAAACAACTCAAACATAATCCATCAAACACTGCTCTGTCTTAATGAGCCCAAACACTATTTCCAAAAATGACAACAAAG